>NC_061098.1:21506147-21523647 GCF_015104395.2 Macrobrachium nipponense | reverse complement strand
AAAGAAAAAAATAGATAATTTTTTTTTTGTACTTCCTTCCACTCGAGATATGAAAATGAACACGTGAACCAATTAAATAAATACAGGCAGTAATATACCCGAATTATCACTGAAGTACAGAGATTAGGTATTATCTGCTCGGCAGTCAGTCCATCGGAGTCTCGTGCAACCACCTGCCCCCAAAACCTCAATAAATTCATGAGTCATATCAGAAGAAAGAAATAAAAAACGCGCCGAAGTATCTTCAGCGCAATCGAGTTTTCCGTACAGCATATAATGTTGTGTGAAACTCTCAGGACTGGCCCATGAAACTCTCAGCCGCGGCCCATGAAATTTTCAGCCACGGCCCGGTGGTGGCCTGTGTTGTTGGCACCTACCGTAGCTAACAACTTTAAATAAACCAAAAACTACCCATGCTAGAGGGCTGCAATTTGGTATGTTTGCTGATTGGAGGGTGGATGATCAACATATCAATTTGTAGCCCTCTAGCCTCAGTAGTTTTTAAGATCTGAGGGCGGACGGACAAACAATTCTTTTTACAGAAAACTAAAACCCCAAGAAACAGAATGAATCCCCAGAATGACCCCTGGCACGAGTGCACGCACGTGTTTGCACTCGGCTGGTTTCTGTGTGCGTCAGGAGCAAGCGAATGCGAGAGTACATAATACGTAAATATACTCGGTAAGACTATGAGCCTCAATGCCTAATAGAAAGAGGTTTAGAATAGAGAGGACGACACATAACGCAAATTCAAGGCGATATAATGCCCTAAAAAGGAATAATAAAAAAATAAAACGAAAAAGCATTGCTAAAATAACATCGAGAAAACGACCAACTTGAAAGTAATTTGTATTTTTCCAAACACACCCCTGAGGTCATGTCTTTACATATATATAAATAAAAAATGAAACAAAAAAAAAGCAACGTTAAAAATAATATCGACAAAATAAAGAATACAACAACACTTGCTTGCTAATAGCGCACAAATCTTGTAAGTAAATTCCTGATCATCCAGTGTCTTACCCACAAGTAAATCACAACTTAAATCTCTGCACAGTGTTAAAATTCCATCTAGGACCGACTTCGATCACCACTTGCTACTCACTACTCACTTGTGTTGTGTAGTCCGTAATCTCTCACACCAACCATATCTCCCCCTTTCGGCGGAGGAGGAGGAGGGAGAAAGAGAGTGAGTGAGAGAGCAATAAATCTGTAACGGTTCCTCGGAAACAAACAGATTTAGGCATGCCGGGTGTTGGGGTCCTGGTTGTTTGTTTACCTGTTGCCACGAAATAAGGCAAAGGTGTCACGTCACCCAACTGCCAAGTGGGGACAAAGTTTTACAAGAGCAGAGTGTAAATTAATGGAAGACTGTACTCGTTGCTGCTTTATTGCTAGTAAATTATCTTAGAAGTGGTAATCTTTAACATAAAAAATTACTCGTTTCTGCATTTTTAAAAAAGCTTGTAGTTTATTTTGAGAAGTGGCAAATGTACAACAGCAATAATTGTAAATGGTCTTAGAAGTGGTATAATGTTTCACAGCAAAAATTACTCGTTTCTGCATTTTTAAAAAGCCTGTAGATTATTTCGAGAGGTGGCAATGTTTAACAGCAAAAATTGTAAATTGTCTTAGAAGTGGCAATGTTTAACATAAAAAATTACTCGTTTCTGCATTTTTAAAAAGCTTGTAGATTATTTCGAGAAGAGGCAATGTTTAGCAGCAAAAATTGTACATTTTCTTAGAAATGGCAATGTTTAACAGCAAAAATTACTCGTTTCTGCAGTTTTGTTTGTAGATTATTTCGAGAAGTGGCAATGTTTCACAACAAAATATAACTCGTTTCTGCAGTTTTAAAAAGCTAGTAGATTATTTCAACAAGTGGCAATGTTTAACAGCAAAAATTACTCGTTTCTGCAGTTTTAAAAAGCTTGTAGATTATTTCGAGAAGTGGCAATGTTCAACAGCAAAAATTACTCGTTTCTGCAGTTTTGCTTGTAGATGATTTCGAAAAGTAGCAAATGTTTAACAGCTAAAATCGTAAATTATCTTAAAGATGCGTCATCACGCTATTGTTGCCCACTATAAATAACTTCATCAGATCGAGCTAAGTACAAATCATCAACACTAACAGTAGCACTCTGAACCATTAGCCAGAATGTCTGTCATGTCAGTGAACTGCGAAATACTATCCTGAAAGCCGACATTCAGTGATAAATCAAATAACTCGTATGCATATCATATCATATGCACAGATATGGATTATTAAAGGCGCTCGGCCTCTGGATTTCCATCGTAATGGAACTTGGAGAAAGCATTCCGGCGGATTCACACAAAAGCGGATTGTGTCGTATCTGTCATTCGTATTTGCGCTGGATAGGAACCATAATGACTTCTTCTATATTTCATACTGCTTCCCAACGTCAATACCACCTTGATCACTTCAAGGAATAATTTCTTACAGAAGAAACAAGCGATCAAAAGCACAAGAAGTCGAGTGCGGCTTGCGTACAAAATAATCTTACTTAAGACCAAGATCAGACGGTGATAGTCATCTAAACTCGACAAGTTATCATATCATTGTTGTGCGTTAAGATATATAAAAAAGTGAGGTATATCTTTCTTTTCTTTTAATATATATATATATATATATAATATAATATTATATATATATATATATATAATATATATATATAATATATAGGTATGTATGTATTATGTATGTATGTTGTATACTATATGCACATATATATAGAAAGGGAAAAGAAAAGCGGAATTGCACACAGCCGAGATAGCTAAATAACTCTCTCTCTCTCTCTCTCTCTGGAAAGAAGAAAATCACTGTGACGTAATGCCAGCTCAATAAACTTTAAGATCTCATCTCAGCAAACTAGAGTTCAAGGTTTTTACTTTTACGGCTAAATGTCATTACATCTATTGGCTATGCTCTCTCTCTCTCTCTCTCTCTCTCTCTATCTCTCTCTCTCTCTCTCTCTCTCTCTCTCATCCTTTTTTCAAACGTGCGAAAATACGAACAATTGGAAATAGTATCCATTTACAAACAATCTCAACTACCACTCTATACCTTCAGCGGCTACATAAAGAACAAACTTCCCCCCCCCCCCCCCCCCTTCGGACTAATGAGACGAATATGTTCAAAGCCAAGTTTCACGTCGTCGAGGAAAACAAGACAAAGAGCAGAAAGGAAAAACCAGGATCTATAACCCCAAAGAAAATGATGCAATCGTCTCTCTCTCGAAAAAAAGAGGTTATTGGAATCAAGGAAGAGGAGGAGAGCAGGGTGAACATTCTCATGCTCGCAAAAAAAACGTTCTTTTTCTCAGAAGTGTTGACTGTTGACGTACAGCCAACAGTGTATATAGACCGTAATAATCTAAATAACAAGTAAAAAAATGCTTCGGGGTAAGCGAGTTTCCTGTATAGCGTATAATGCTGTATGATACTCTCAGCCTTTACTTGAAACTATCACCCGCGGACAATGAAACTTTCAGCCACGGCCCGGTGCAGCCTGTGGTGTTCTTGCCACACGCACGATCCATGACAAACTTTAGCCTTAAAATTAAAAAATTAAAACTACTGACGCTATAGGGCTGCAATTTGGCATGTTTGTTGATTGGAGGGTGGATGATCAACATACCAATTTGCAGCCCTCTAACCTCAGTAGTTTTCAAGATCTGAGGGCGGACAGAAAAAGTGCAGACGGACAGACAAATACCGTTTTCTTTTACACACTAACAATCTGAAAGGTTTTGGAAACCAATCTAGAGTAAAACAATTTGACGGAAATCATATTTACTGAACAGCAATTATCACAATTTCTTTCCAATTACGAGAAAAATCAAAGAAATTAAAGATAATGGAGAACTTAGAGGCATTCACTAATCAGGCATATGAAGAATCGAGTCATATTGGAAATCAATAAAATCATATCATTATTAACATAAATAAACATGAATTGAAGTCAGACGCAAAAAACGGCACAGATAACCAGACATTCACAAATAACTTTTGAAGATTGAATTAATCCGTAGAGGTCGGGTTCGATCCGCAGAGCGAGTGTAGGGTCATCCACAGTAAAATCCGAGACATAAAAAAGGACAAACGCAAGCGCAAAAAACAAACATACAAAGGGCTCAGTATTTTAAATCAAATACACTTTATGTGAAGAGAGAGAGAGAGAGAGAGAGAGAGAGAAAAGAGAGAGAGAGAGAGAGAGAGAGAGAAAGAGTTTTTTTAGTATAATTACAGTATATAATTTGTAAAACCTATCGTCGAAATGAGAGAGAGACAGAGAGACAGAGAGAATAATTTGGTATAATCACATTAACTTGTGACATCTATCGTCGAAATGAGAGAGAGAGAGAGAGAGAGAGAGAGAGAGAGAGAGAGAGAGCTTGCTAACCTTTGCCTGAGGAACCCAATCACAGAGGAACAAAAGGAGACTTTATTTGGCAGTTAATTAATCTGCGGGAAAAGGCTTGAAAGAGAGAATGGCGACAAACCAAGGCTTCTTCCTTTATTATCAGCACACATATCTTGACATTATTAATGGGAAACACATTCGCCGCCGCACATAACAAATAAAACACACCAAGGACAAACACCTTCTATGGGAAAGCCAACAGTTTTACGAAACGTCAGGCCATTGATATGAGAGATGTTGGACATGCCACTGTATACACTAGCATTAAAATAATCAATGTTCCTAATGACTTATACAGAATATATGTAAATTCAGTATACCGCACATTTATGAATGTAGATAGTAACGCTTATAAAAGGGCATGGTTTTCAAACGGGGGAAAAAAAAATGCTGATGGTTACTTATGAGACAGAATGAAGGCAAGAAAAACTTCAGATAGAGACAACTAATAGAACAAGAGGAAACATTTTGGGGTTATCGTTTTTTTCCCCACATAGTCTACAAGATAATAAAGTTTTCAGAAACAGCGATTGCATAATGTCATCTTTCGACTCATTCTGTCAAAACTGTTACCTACCGACCCATTCTATTTAAACTGTTGCTTCTCGATTCATTGTATTAAAGCTGTTATCTCTCAACTCATTCTGTTAAAACTGATGCTTCTCGTTCATTCCGTTAAAACTGTTACCTCTCGACTCATTCTGTCAAAACTGTTACCTCTCGACTCATTCTGTCAAAACTGTTACCTCTCAGCACATTCCGTTAAAACTACCATTCGACTCATTCTGTTAAAACTGATGCTTCTCGTTCATTCTGTTAAAACTGTTACCTCTCGAGTCATCTTGTTAAAACTGTTACCTCTCGACTCATTCTCTTAAAACTGATGCTTCTCGATGCATTCTGCTAAAACAGTCACTTCAGATCTCACCACTATAGTAGCCATTCCAGGTATCGAGAACAGGAAAACCCGTCCCGTTCAAAATCATTCCGCCATTTTACCAACGAAATTAATATATAGCGACATTGAAAAAAAAATTATGAATCTAGGAAAATGAAGCAAATACATATAAACGTACGGAATTACGAAACAGAAAAACAGATACTCGTAGAAATGCCCGAATCAAAAAAAAAAAAAACAAAAAAAAAGAAAATAAATTATTTGAACTCTACAACAGAAAGTGAGGCAGCTCAATATCAAAACCAGAATCAATAAAAAAGCAGTAAACATGGAAAGAACAAACATCCAAATGAAACACACAAACAGCCGAGTCGATGCAAGACGAGAAAAACAAAGTGAAAAGGCAGAGGTTCGAAAAATCAAAGAAAACGGCAACTCGATGAACGAAGACAAAACCCGAATCGTTCTGACTGCCACAGTCAATCAAATAAAGCAGACAAGCAGCCAGCCTCCGGTGCTCTCTTGTGATCAAATAAATGACTTTCTCTTTTAACGTATTGTCTATGAACCGACTGACGTGACGGAGGGCGGCGGGAGTCCTCGATTTCCTATTTGTTCCACAACAGTTTTCATGAAGCTGGAGTCTCTCTCTCTCTCTCTCTCTCTCTCTCACACACACACACACACACACACACACACACACACACACACACACATTATATATATATACTATATATATATATATATATATATATATATAATTTCCTTGAATCCACAGTAGAGGTGAATGAAGGCGACTTTGAACAACTACTTTCGTAGTTTATTTCTACAGTATCAAGTTTACGCTTGAGAATGTAGGAATAAAACTACGAAAGTACTTGTCCTAAGGCCTAGTTCCACTCACATTATACTGGGTATTTAAGGATAGTCTCAAGCATGTGTTTCCCCCCGTCCTACATTGAATATATATATAATATATATATATATATATATATATATATATATATATATATATATTGAAGCATTAAGCTACAGGCAACCCATTAACATCGAATTCACTACACCTTGGGAATAACCTCCAACCATAAGGAATTACGCTGTTGATGGTAAGTGCATCTATACCATAACTAGGGTGACAGTGAATAATGGGACTTAAATAATCTTTTGATGGACGAGTGCTTAAGTCACTGTCACCTTGTTATTAACAAAAAAAAAAAAGGTATAAATTCGAACCCTGGTTAAGGCAGTTGTAATCGCCATATATAATTCACTTTGTGTGTCAGCTGTGCTCAGGGTATAGTGAATTTGATGTGTGTATGTGTTGTGTGTGTGTGTGTGTGTGAGCAAGAGATAAAAACAAAGCTAACACAGTAAACCAAAAAATTTGTGGGATTCATTTTTCCAAGAAATCAATCCAAGATTTTTCCAAAATAAAAAAAATATTTGAAAAAAAAATTGGAAAAAACCCTCTATTACTTAATATCTGTCTAACTAATAGCTTTAGTAACACTGACCTATAAGCAAAGGAGGGAAAAGCTCCTCTCATTCATGTAATGTTACTTTAAACGTCCTGTCTCTCCCATTACCTTCTCCCCGAAATCGTATTCCTTTGTAGATTTCGATTAAGCCCTATCTTCTGCGCCGCCAAATCCCCAGAAAAGCCTCCCTTTGAAACAGGATTTGATCTAAACTCCCGCCCCTTTCATCGAAGAATCTGATTCAGTTCCTTTCGTTAATGCACAAAATCTCCTTTTCTATCGAAATCGCCCAAGGTTTGATAATAATGAATTGCCAAACCACTCACTCAATCACGTCACCTTGAAAAAAGATAAACCAATCTGATATGACTCAGTCGTGTTACGCAGTCTCTTTTGACTGAATGCTCAGTGCAATTTGGGTCATTTACTTTACATACCTGAAAATTACAACGTATTAAATTATGCTTTTAGAAGCGTAACAACATATCGCACATTAAATTCTGAATGTCTTTTTTATGTTTTATTCAGCAGAGAAGGGAAATTCATCTGAAACTACGCTTGAGACCACGAAAAGATGAAGAACCGGATGTAAACCCCAAAACACTCACACAAATATAAACAGACGGAAACACACTCATTCGCCTTTAAAAAGGAGATAAAAATTTGCAAAAAAGTTAATTTCAGCTCACCCTCCCAGAGACGGGTGTAGAGTAAAACATTGCACGGAGGGAGCGACTATAACACCGCGTATAAACTAAGAAAACATTATTGTAATAAAGGAAAAATAAAATACGTGAGTAAGGAAGAAAATTTTTATGTCCAAAATCTGACTCAGAGAGCATGCAAACAAAACGCAAAACAAAGAATAAAGAGGGAGAGAGAGAGAGAGATCCCCCCTCCCCCATAATAAAGATATAGAGCGAGCAGAGAGAGAGAGAGAGAGAGAGATAGAGAGAGAGAGTCAAAAGTATTTCATACACACAGTCAATACTTTCAGAAAGAGAGAGAGAGAGAGAGAGAGAGAGAGAGAGAGAGAGAGAGAGAGACTCACTTCAAAAGCCGGAACAATGTGTCCCACTCGTTTGGCACAAACTTGTTAAACACACGAACTTATTGAAAGCAAGCTCGAGCTGAGAAAACCTAAATCCTAGTTCTGCTTGCGAAGTCTCGCAATTAAATTCGTGGTTACGAAATCTGCGGGAACTTTACCGGAAACGACGACTCCCACTGCTATGAACTCATTAAGGTGCGCAACAGCTTAAAAGTGGCTATATGTAACTGCTTATTCCCATAGCTTGTCAGTTTCCATCAAATCATGTTCTCAAGAGTGTGAGATTGCACGACTCATCAGAATGAGCTCATTCTCTCTCCCAGTAAACCACAAAAGCACAAATGCATTTTTAGGCGATAAAAACATGGGAATGTTCATTAAAATGTATTCCCCATAATAAATAACAAATATATGTATATATATATATATATATATGATATATATATATATATGATATATATATATATATATATATATATATATATATATATATATAGATATATACTACACAATAACATACACACATAACATATATATATATATATATATATCATTATATATATATATATATATATATATATATATATCATCATATATCATATATATATATATATATATATATAGATATACTATATATATATATATATATATATATATATATATATGTAAGTGTTTACATAATAAAAATATGGAATGTTAGTCCATATATATAAAAGACTAAAACTAAAGATGGTCAACCAGATTGCTTGCAGGAATGTGATCAGACTAGAGACGCTAAAGATGACGTATACAATAAAAGTAGGCTAAGATAACATGCCGTCACCTGTAGTCATTCAATTGTTTATAAACATTAGTCCAAGCTCCTGCTTGAGACAACTACCGCGACCTATAATTCAAACGCCTACGTGATCTGTAGCGTGCATCCTTTGATTGTGTGTTCGTATGTAACTATGTCATCTTGATAGTATGTTCATATGTTCGAGCTACTATCTGCTTCCTTCATACTTGTAACAGAGATGTAGAACGGAGCAGAACAGAGTTAGCTATCGTCATTAGAAGACCTGTACTCTTTAACCTAAGCTTTATCATGTAGAGAGAATAGCTATCGTCATTAGAAGACTTGTACAATCATACCTGATCTTCACCATGTAAAACTTCAGAAGAATATATATATTTTTATACTTCGTGTTTTCTACAAGAACCTCCTTACCGAATCATCATGAGCTTAACACATCGTCGTCATAACAGAAGATAATCCCGACTTCGTAAGTGATCTACAAACCCCAAAACACTCCATTGAAGATGGAAGTGCAATACCAACCGACTTAGCGTAAGATTATCGCAAGTCTAACATTACCTCATAGGGCGCCTTATCATACAAGGCACAAGCCCTAAAAGTGGTGGCCAGCGTACCAGAAGGACTCTACAACTTCTCCGAAGATAAAACAGAATAATAAATCATGAAGTCAACGACGACGAAAGTAGCAAATTCTTCAAGCAACCTAGTATCATCGTTTAGTGAGCGACTTCAGAAAACAACAAGAACTTCACCGACGACGAAAAGCAAGAGATTCTTCAAGCAACTTAGTATCATCGTTTAGTGAATAAACTTCAAGAAACAAAACCGACGTGTCTTTCCTACGGCATGCAAGCTTCGTCTCTCATTAGAATCATTCAAGAAAACATCGTTAGTGAGCGTTTCCGGCACTTCAAGAAACCAAACGAACGAACGTCTGCAGCATCGATCTTTCAAGGGCTCGAATCATCGAAACAACGCGCACGGGGAAAACTGAAGCCAAACCAGGTCATACGCTAAATAGAGAAGGAGGACCAAGGCCGTGTGTCGTTATCGGAACACCGTAACTTTCCCACAAAAGCAAGCTAAGTACAATTTTTTATTCATTTGGAGTAACTTTGAGTGTTTCCTTTGCAGGTCGAATTTCGTTATTCCTGTGGCTGAAGTTACGAGACACTCTAACTTAACGTTTAAGTAATGACAAATAAGCTAAAAGTTCAAACACATATCAAAACCTACTGACATATTGTCTGTCGGTGATTTATATTCGTATCAATGAATAAAAAAAAAAAAAATATAATAATAAATAAATAAATAAATAAATAAAAGAGATTTTAAAGTCAGGAAGTCTAGAAGTGAAAATGTTATCTATGGAATAATCCTATATGAATCTTATACAGGGCTAATAATATATGGAAACCTTTTTCATTAGTTTGAATAAGGAATATTTAATTTAACATAATTACAAAATTATGCAGATTTCCAACATGAAACTAATATATTTGTTCATTTTGGTACTGTTTTTTTCAGACATTCTTCTCATGTGGGTCGAGTATTAAAAACAATAAAAATTTATCCTAAAGCGTATCTCTACAGCAAGTAACGTAACTCTTAGCTGGCTGAGAGCAATCTCCTGCCAAGTGACGACGCCATCATTGCCGTATCAGCATTGATTCCTTTAACCTCAAATATCTGCTTGCACAGGCTTCATCTCGCGCTTGCAAAGCAGATTGACTGGAGAAAGGAATGCTTAGCCCGAACTTCTCATGGGCAAAGGCAGACGTGTCTATCCGTATGCGCAATAACAAAATAAGCAAATAGAATTTCTATTACAACAAAATGAATTAATTTTTTTTCTGAACCTCATAGACATTTAGAAGTATCAAGATATGTATATGAAATATTTACTTGCAACTTAGCCTATTACAATTCAAGTAAAACATTCATGGGAAAATGTCACATTTTCTTGAAAAAACCCAAAGTTTTATTTAGAAATTAGTTACATAGTGGTGTTTTTTCGTTGCAGCTCCTACCTATTAATAAAGTTTTTAAAAATTAACCTCAGAGGATGCGCGCGAGAAAATTGAATATGAAACTTTTGATAGGGCACATAGGATCAGATTTTATCACAACTTAATTTCAGTTAGCATAGAGAAATACAGAATCATGATTAATATTCTCTTTGACTCTTATGTTGCCTAACAATCTTACAAATAGCTCCGTTTTCCCACTTCTTTGTCTAGTAACTTACTACCAGTAATATAGAATTTTCTTTGGGATTCGTATTGATATCTGTTTATTTTTATTAATTATGGATATTTTTACAGTCATCATAGACCTGGATAGGTTCACTCATTGTTATATGCCATGGATAAAAAAAGTTTGTACAGCGGACTCTTTGGAATTCCAAAATATCAGCGAATTCATGTGGGTTTACTTAAGTCTGGTCTAAATGGTTCTCTCCCCCTCCCCCTCCCCTGTATTTGGATGTCGTCTGAATTTACTTTTGCCCTTGTGACAAGGTATAATTTCACTTGCAGACTGATTAATGGAACCTGTTACAGTATCCTGCAGTACGAGAGTTTCACATCGCAACTTCAAAAAATCGTTCGTCGCTGCGGACGACGGCAGTCGAGTAACAACCGCCTACAATGTGAAAGGAATAAGCACCATCATGGACTTCTTCGACCGACACCGTATCTCGTCGTTAATCTCGTTTTAATGCGGAACGCTCCGGCGGCTGTGGAAATCGACTACAAAAAGGGACATACTTCCGACAATTACGACCCGAAGGATATTCAACTCTACTTTGCTGGCGAAGGACTCGTGCTGGGGATGTTTTTTTATTCATCGCGAACGTAATCGTGTAGCTTAGGATGCAGAGAATAAGTATGAGCGCAAAATAGAACGTTGGACCCGCCCAGGCAAATTTTCCCCTTGTTTTAACCATTGAAATAGGCCGTTTCATTTGGCTATAGGTGGTTGTCTGGAACTGTGTAATGGACGAAAAGTTGTTCGTACGCTAGTTAAATGTGAAGTAGTATAACCTCGGTCATGTATCCTATATATATAAAGTATCATGTATCCTATATATATAAATGATCATATAACAGAATCGAATATATTTTTTTGCGTGTACGCACTAGGAATCTATATATAAATGATCATAAATAACAGAATCGAAATATATCTTTGCGTACGCAATAGGAATCTATTTAAAGTGCACATATATTAATCATAATTTATATGAATCCATATACATATGTATAAACAAATCAGGTAGCCTATAATCAATCTGTTACCTTTTATCTTACCAATATCTGCAGTTATATATGAGTTAGTATATTGGATTAACTGAATCAAGATATATAACAGTTAGCATAAAAATCAACGAATCAATCAGCATAAACATTAATAATTTTATCAATTCATATATGAAATTTTTTATCAGTTAAAATATGATTTTTATCATGTTAATCTTCATTCTATGCAATTATCAGAGTACATTAGTATTTTCTGTAGCATGATGTATCTTAATGAGATGAAGTGACTGTATCATTATATATCACGTGATCACTATATTTACCAATATCACTGTTTTATATTTTATTACTTGAATCAATTCCACCCTGTAACACCATGAATTTTTATTTACTTATATATATATATATCACATAGTGTCTGTATCACACTCCTATAGTCAAATGCAAGTCAAAGTTTTTGAGTAATATTCAGTAGTTGGTTTTGGTAGCTGACCGAGCTAATGTAAGTGTTTACATAATAAAAATATGGAATGTTAGTCCATATATATAAAAGACTAAAACTAAAGAGGTCAACCAGATTGCTTGCAAGGAATGTGATCAGACTAGAGACGCTAAGATGACGTATACAATAAAAGTAGGCTAAGATAACATGCCGTCACTGTAGTCATTCAATTGTTTATAAACATTAGTCCAAGCTCCCTGCTTGAGACAAACTACCGCGACCTATAATTCAAACGGCCTACGTGATCTGTAGCGTGTCTCATTTGATTGTGTGTTTCGTATGTAACATGTCATCTGATAGTATGTTCATATGTTCGAGCTACTATCTGCTTCCTTCATAACTTGTAACAGAGATGTAGAACGGAGCAGAACAGAGTAGCTATCGTCATTAGAAGACCTGTACCTCTTTACCTAAGCTTTATCATGTAGAGAGAATAGCTATCGTCATTAGAAGACTTGTACAATCATACTGATCTTCACCATGTAAACTTCAGAAGAATATATATATTTTTATACTTCGTGTTTTCTACCAAGAACTCCTTACCGAATCATCATGAGCTTAACAAAATCGTCGTCAAAACAACAAGAAGATAATCCCGACTTCGTAAGTGATCTACAAACCCCAAAACACTCCATTGAAGATGGAAGTGCAATACCAACCGACTTAGCGTAAGATTATCGCAAGTCTAAACATTACCTCATAGGGCGCCTTATCATACAAGGCACAAGCCCTAAAATATATATATTATATATATATATTATATATTATAATATATATACTATATATATAATATATATATATATATATAGTATCATTAGCTACAAAACGTCTCCTTCAATTACTCGCGCTATCTCGGAATTAATATATATGTTAACTGAACGGGTATTTCTTAGTTGTCGGCCGAGTCCATAACTCACTGAAGTCCTGATTTTTCTCCTCTGTCCGCTGGGCGCTGGCTCGAACTCACGAGAGGGCGAAATTATTATCAACTAAAAAATTCCCCTTCGATTAACATATAAGAAAATATATTAATTCCGAAGTAGAGCGAACTGGATATTAAAGGACATTTGTAGCTTGATGCATGTACATATATAAATCACGGTGAAGTGATGAAAATTCATATATATGTGTATATACGTATATATATATTCCATTTTTAATCATGAGCAACCAAAAGCGCCCATAGTAAATACTGCGCAATTAAAAGGAAAACTCTAGGGAACTTTAGCATTTAATAATGGGCAGAAGGCACGTAGTTCCCTTTAAGAATCTGTGGCTTTATGCGTCCATATATAAGAAGCTCGCAATTAAGAGCGGCGTCGTATATTGCAATGCTCTTTGTGGTGGATCTAATTTTCGCGCCGACACAATGTACAGTGCGTGAATTATAGGAGCCGCCATTACTTCGCCTTAGTGTCAGGGTGTGTGAAGTGTTTGCGACGCGATTCTTTAAAGGCGGAAGTATTCTTCTTCGGCGTTGAGACGCTCGGCTGGTGCGTTGAAATTACCGGACACCGAAGTGAACGCGAAAATGAGACGATTCGTAAAGACTAAAGGATTTATTATAGCCTCAGCATTGGCAACTTTCTCCGTCACAGGTTTTTACTTTACTTCCACGCAAGGAATAATATATTTTCTATGCTGCCTTTAAAAGTAAGAGAAAAATCATGAAAAACTTTATCTTAGAAACACCTCATCTATATATATATATATTATATATATATATATATATAATCCTAATAATATATATATATATATATTATATATATATATAGTACATATCTATATATATATATATATATATGTATATATATAATAATATTATATATATATATAGATATTAATAAATTATGATATATATATATATATATATCTCTCTCTCTCTCTCTCTCTCTCTCTCTCTCTCTCTCTCTCTCTTCTTATGCCCGCCCAATCTCTTAGAAGGCGTGGAACGTCCAGAGATCGACTTTACCTTCTACCAAAAATGAAAAAATAATAAATAAATATCAAAGATGCTTAATGTCCCTACAACTGATTCATTTTGTAAACTCCGTAATTTATCTTTAACCTCAAAAATCCCTTTCTCCTGTAATTCCAGGAATTTTTAGTGGATTCATGATTTAAATTTACTTATATTCATGACCAAGGGAGCTAGCCACGTGTGTGATATGTAATTCCAACCTCTTCCTTCCTATTTATTTCAACAGATTTTTACATCATTTCATGATTATGTTAACCGCATGCATGAAAAGAATGGAGCTTCCAATAAGTTTGCAACGCCTACCTACAGAAACAATCAATCATTTCTTACATGACTTTGGCTATTCGTCCATTTACCAAATCAACGACCGATTTTTTTATTTTATTTTTTTTTAATTTATTTATTTATTTTTGTCTTCCTTAGCGTAATTCACTTCCAATACAGGTGAAATAAAGGTCCTCCTTTCCATGACATTTTTTTTTCTTATCTTTTTTTTTTTTTTTTTTTTTGCGCAATTCACTTCCCACAAGGTGAAAATAAGCCCGCATTTCCATGACCGATTTTTGCATTATCTTTTTCATTTTTATTTTTGCACAATTCACTTCCAATACAGGTGGAAATAAGTCCCCAGTTCCATGACCGATTTTTGTAATATCTTTTTTATTTTTATTTTTGCACAATTCACTTCCAATACAGGTGGAAACTAAGTCCCCAGTCCTTTCCGTGACCGTTTTAATTTTTTTTTTTTTTGGGGGGGGCCGCTTGTTCACTTCCAATACAGATGAAATAAGTCCTCCTTTCTATGCCCGTCTATTTTGTATTTCATCAATTTCTGGCCAATGAGCGCATGGTGATTTTTCACTATCACGTTGTCTGACATATCGCTCTGAATGCATTTGCCTGGAATGTATTAACAGGTAACAAATGCCATTTTTCATCCAACAGCTTGAGATGCTTATTTCCAAAGGCAGATCTGTGATTTCCTTGATTCTTGCAAGCACACCTTCCTTTCAAACGTTTACTGCTTTATTAATACTATATATTACTGTTGTTATTGCTGGTACCAATTATAACTTATTGGTAATAACTCTTGTTTGTCCTCCCCGGGTGACAGTAGAGGAGACATGACACAGCCATCCATCCCATGCAAACCGGTTTGTCCGCCCTGGTCGGGCAGGGTAGGTAGGGGAGACATCCACCCACCTCCTGCAAACCCATTTGTCTCACCTGGGTCGGGAAGGTAGGTAGGGAACGGGATGGTAAGGGAGACATCCACCCTCCTCTTGCAAACCTGTTTGTCCTCCCCTAGTAGGGGCGGGGAAGGTAGGGGTGTTCGAGAGGGTAATAAGGGGAAAGCCTCGCCGGCCTCTTGCGCGCTACGCTCATATTGATCATAAAGATATATATTTTATATATATATATATATATATATATATATATATATATATATATATATATAATAAAATGGGTGATAAATGTAACAGCTGAGGAGAGGAGAGAGAGAGAGAGAGGAGAGAGAGGAAGAGAGAAGAGAAGAGAGAGAGAGAAAGAATAAAATTATAATATTCAAAGAGGGATAATTTATTTCACTCAAAGTGATGCCGTATACATTTCAACGGGCATGATATTTATGCAGATTTATGCTAAACAGACGTATGCAACCTCTGGAAAAGCCACAACCTTTCAAATGTGCATCATAAATTATCATATGTATTGAATTAAAACCAAATTTACGAGAAAATTATAATCTTTATTCTGTAGTGGTTGAAAAGCTGCAAGAAGCATCAATTCCAAAAATATGTATAAACTGGAGGTTAATAAAACAAAAGGATAAAGAAACGTGCATGTAATTGATTTCACTCATTACCATCTTATTTCCATTATCCTTATAGTGAACTGAATATAGAATTTAGACCAAAGGCCAAGCACTGGGACCTATTAGGTCATTCAGCGCTGAAACGGAAATTGACGGTAAAAGGTTTGAAAGGTGTAACAGGAGGAAAACCTTGCAGTTGCACTATGAATCAATTGTTAGGAACGGATGATAAGTAGGATGGAAGAAAGAGAATATAAAAAGGAGTTACAGTAAAAGAAACGAAAGGTGTTGCAGCTAAGTCAGATGTGATAGCCTAAAAGACAAAATACATTTTAAATATCATAGCAAAATTAAAAAGGAAATTAAAAAAAAGCACACACAAATACACTATAGCTGGTTCACTTAAGGTAGGTTCTTGGATGAACTCTATGCTTACGGGACTGTTTGGCGGCCGCTGATTGTCTGGTACCGGGAGGTAAGCAGCTCCCAGCCAATCAGCGGCCGCCAAACAAATGTCTCGCAGGCATAGGGCTTACCCAAGAATCTACCTTAAGTGAACCAGCTATAGTGACCTGTCGATTACTTACATAAAATGAGAAAACAAACACATATAGAGTAAGTGGTTATCTAGCATAGGAAGCAGTGGAATGGGAATACTGTATTAAGCATCAAGGTTGCAGTGCACAAGGTATAATTACGCATGATACGATATCAAATTTTAATGAACAAAACCTTTCAATATATGATGCTTTCCACAATATGAAATAGATCGGTACGCTGACTAAATAAAGTTCAAAATAATATGAAAGCGCAAGAGGTTGAAGTAATTATAAATACAAACTTGCGTATTTTCCACTTATGAATTCGAAATTAATTATTCATGCACACAACACCCGGCCCTATGATGGCCCCAGTGAACAATGACCTTCAGTGAGGTTCAAGGTCCAACTGGTCATAATACGTTTCAAAGCAAAATAGGGAATTGCATTACCTTAATTAGCAATTCTGATCACTCCCTATTCATATCTGAATACTAGAGCTGGAGGTAATGCCTCTATGGCATCAAGTTTTGAGTTTTCTGTAAAAGAAAACTATTGAGATGGCTATTTGTCTGTCCGTCCGCACTTCTTCTGTCCGCCCTTAGATCTTTAAAAATACTCAGGTTAGAGGGCTACAAATTGGTATGTTGATCATCTACCCTTCAATCATCAAACATACCAAATTGCAGCCCTCTAGCCTCATTGGTTTTTATTTGATTTAAGGTGAAAGCT
>NC_061098.1:21496147-21503647 GCF_015104395.2 Macrobrachium nipponense | reverse complement strand
TATATATTATATACATATATATATATATATATATATATATATATATATATATATATATATATATATATATATATATAAGTTGTACGTTAAACAAGAGGATAAGTGTTAACTGTCTACGTTCATGATTTGCACCAAAACTCTGAGAGATTTTACGTTAGCATTTTCGAATATGATGCAGTGTATGTGGTCATTACCTATGGCAGTGCAACAAAACACATAAATAAACAAACAATAACAATTGCAGTCGACAACATTAATTGAACAAATATGCCCTCGGCTCAGGGGTTTACAATGCTTTTATTTTCGCAACAAGCAATTTCGCTCTTTTTAAATCGCAGCTATAAAATGTATGCTCTTTATGACAACGTGCAGTTTAAAAAATTCAATTTCCTTTACACGCAAAACATAATCATACATATATCAATATTTCATAAAGAATGATTATCATCCATATAAACGAGGACAAAATATACGTAGAGAAAATATAATGAAAGGATCACGGCAAAAGAATATAGCTTTCGGATTCTATACAAGTCTGCAAATCTCTCATATATCCTTTGCTTGACCCCAGGAGACACGGGCAAACATACACAGATGCCCACATCGAACCGAGTGCCCGACCACACCACACAGACTCTCTCTCTCTCTCTCTCTCTCTCTCTCTCTCTCTCTCCACACACACACACCACTACATATAGTATGTATATGTATAATATATATATATATATATATATATATATATATATATATATATATATATTATATATAATAATAATAATTAAATAATAAAATAATAATAATAATAATAAATAATTAATAATAATGAATAATAATACTAATAATAATAATCAACCAAACAAAAACTTCTTTCAGTTTTCTTCTGAAGATTGAGAAACCCACAAAATCACTTTGTAACTTGTTTACTTCTAAGTATTTACAGTAAAACTAAATGTAAATACTTAGAAGTAAACAAGTTACAAAGTGATTTTGTGGGTTTCTTTTTCAATAATAACAATAATAAAATTATCATGAGCCATACAGGTGGGAAATTTGATGGTTAATATGTGTATAGTATCAGGAGGATGAAATGTAAGGCTGTTATCCTTCTTCGAGTTAAAAAGAATGCAATATATCTTTACCTTTCAGTGACTTTACACGCGCAAAGCAGGCTCTTCACAGGGGGTATGAAGTCCCGTGTAAAAGTGGCTTCTCATTTCAATGTCATATTAAACGGCAACAAAAGGTACAGCTAGTTTACTTAAGAGAAATGCAGCTTATATGAAATTACTGAGAAAAAACGAGGTATTTTTCCTTTCATGGCATCACGCTATTTTAGTGGCAAATTTTATACTTTACATCGTTCTTCTAAGGAATAAAACTGAGACGATGAAACTGCCGTCGTCTTTTCTATGCATAAAAACGTCTAAATATACAAAAGTCCCTAAAAACACGTCTTTAAAGTGATTATTTGGTATAAAGTGTCATTACCTTGGCTTACTTTCTCTGTCTAAAACAAGCGAACATAGGCCTACTCGTATATATGTTTACATAATGGGGAAACTTGTCAGTGATAACCAGGTAATTTATCGTTCATAATACGAAACGAAACTTGAAAACCTCAAGTCAAGAATAAAATGAGAGATGAAGAAGAAACAAATGAACAAATGCAGAGGTTTTGAGAGCAAACTGTGTTTGTTTCCGTTTACTTCGACATGGTAAATGGCTTGGAGACATTAACTTGGACACAAAGTAAATATACAACCTGTAGGTTTTTAGGAACAGAAAATTTTGATGTTGGATTCGGAACACTTTGGTTTTTCTTCTTAAAATCTTGCAAAGTAACATGAGTTCATTTAAATCTAAATGAACACAATGTTATGCAAGGTGTGATTTTTGATATTTTAAAGTTGATCGCGGTGAACGCGCCGGATTTTAACAGCCGAGTGGAAATTTACTTTAACAGTAAGTATGCTGAGGCGCGTATTCGGTATGCGCCATCTGACATGATTTTGGGAAATGTCCTTAGAAGATACGGCTGATTATAGGCAATCAGGCTTGATAGACTTCCTCAAGAGAAAGAGGAAGTTCTAAATGGCATCAGGACAGGCGAAGTGGAATTTGATGGTATCACGTCATCAACATACATGCGGGTCTTAATGGCCAAAATAAAATCTGTTACAAATAAGCAATGTGAAAACCGAGTTTGAAAAAACGACAGATGCCGAACCGAATGGATAAAAGTACGACTGCTGTGAAATATAATTGGGTGGGTAAACAATTCTGGATGAAAATATTGGCATCATTTATTGTCAAACAAACGAGGACTATGATAAAGAACTGGGATTAGATGTTGCTCAGTTTCTGAGGATAATAAAAATAATAAAATAATAATGATTAAAATATAATTAAAATAGCAGAAATAAAAATAAAAATAATACAAATAAGAATAAAAACAAAAATCAAATCAAATAAAATACTAAAAACAAAATAATAAAAATAAAAAATAAAAATAATAATAATAAAAAATAAAAATTATAAAATAATAAAAAATATTAAAAATAAAAATAATGAAAATAAAAATAAAAATGATAAAAGTACATAGTTAGTCAAGTTTATGCTAAAAAAAAAACTATTGTTTGAGGAATCTATGACAGATGGTTTTTGAAATCCACTTTTGGAAACAAAATTACAATTAAAACATGGATTCCTAGAATTACTGATTGAACATAAAATCTTACATTCACCCAATTCCTGACAATTGTTTCAAACTGCTACTGCGAAGTTTTCCTTCTTTTACGCCTTTAAAACCTTTCGACTATCAATTTCCCTATCAGTGGTGAGTGACCTCACAGGTCCCAGCGCCTGGCCTTGGGCTAAAATTCTGTATTCCATTCCGCTGCCTATTCTTATGGCAGGACGCGCGAAGGCCGAAGGAAACAGCTCTTTTGACCTTTTGAATTAACTGGTTGAATTCAGCTCGAACTAAAATACCCATAACATTAGTTTTGAATGATGGGGTTTTTACAGAATAACTGTAACCAGCTGCTGCTCACGAAGAATGAACTCCCAGCAGCACAAGGTTCACTCCTCTGACATAAAACAATTATTAATTCTATTACATTACTAAAGGCAAATGTTACTTCAAATTACGGAAATTACTACACCGGGGGTTAGCTTCTTCGTTGAAGACTACGAAAATAATTATGTATATAGTTAACTTCGCACAATTATCATGCACCAAGAGACGGTACATTTGATTCTCTCTCTCTCTCTCTCTCTCTCTCTCTCTCTCTCTCTCTCTCTCTCTCTCTCTCTCTGTGAAAAGAGAAACCACCCATAAAATTCCAAATACTACTCAATAACGATCCCTGAGGGCCTCTATAAGAGCCACTCTTAAGGGCGTGGTCGTCATGCAGCACGGAAGGCGCCCTTGAAAAAAAAAAAAAAAAAAAAAAAAAAAAAAAAGTGGATTCTAAGATACATTAGGCTAATTCTGCCGTCTGAGATCCCCAAGGTCGTCTGTAGGAGAAGAAGGCCCTAGATGGAGGACAGGGATTCCTTCAGACTCTATCTAGCCCATTGAAAGGCACTATGGATGTTGGGAGGGGGGGGATTATCTTAGACACTGAATGGCCATGCAACCTGGGGATAGTGCGAGTGTGATTGCAGAATGAAACCAAATAATACGCTTACCTATATATTTTACAAACCTCCCATCCCCTCAAAAAAAAAAAAAAAAAAAATTACTATAAATTTACAACCCACGGTTAACAATCTATAAATTTACACATATAAACTCGAACAGCCCTAGACCTTCTCAACCTCTTGATGTTTCTGAATGGCCGTAAATGAACTTTCAATAGCGTCTTCTAAGGTTCCTTCCATAAGTCCTCAAAAGTGACTCTTAAGATCCCCAAAAGAAATGATCAATGGTCTCCTTGGAAGCCCTTTTAATACCCATCAAATCCTTTCAGAAATAGAGACATTCGTCTGCATTCATGAGCGAATTTTTAAAAAAACATCCTTCAAAATGTGGACCTCCCAATAAAGGGTTTTCAAAAATCCAAATCCTAAAATTATACACATATATAAATAAATAAAAAGATGCGTCTACAGAAAAAAAAACAATCTATTTTAGGAACACCCTATAAATAAATCCTGAATTATTATTAACTCATTTCTGGAAACGGCTTATTGGTTAATTTGTTTTCCTTGCGCCAAAATTCGCAAAGAGCCTCAAATCCGACTTAAAACTATATACTGATGGTTGGGTCTCTCACACGCCTCCTGCTCTTGGCATCAAGCGGAGATATTTATTCAAAATAAATATCTCGGCTTGATATCAGCTAGTGTCAATGAGGTCCTGTTAGTAATTGTATTAATGCATAGAACAACTGTGTAAGTGATAAAGTTAATATATATATATATATATATATATATATATATATATATATATATATATATATATATATATATATATATATATATATAATGCTCTTCGAGGGATATGTAAATATCTTTGGTCCAATCATGTTGGCACGCCCATTTCTTCAGGCATTACATAAGTTTTCAGGGAACGAAATTAAACTTTAAGGATGCTTTCGAGGGCATCTTTTACCGGGTATTCTGAAATTCCAAGAGAGGACAGTAGGAAGCCGATATATACAGGCAACTGTTATCAAATTGAGGAAATCTGAGGTTATATATTATTTTCATCCAGCACCATATTTATGGATTTTTTCCACGAAGCTACTCGGTTTCAAAAATGATAAATACCACTTTAGTCACAACACTCAAGAAGGGCGTCTGGCCACTATACTATTCTGAGGAAAAACCTTCGACGGATAACCGGAGGCTACCATGCGGGTGCAGGAAGGTTAATATTAGCTCAACAGTCCCAAAGTCAACCTGGTAAAAACTCAGTGCGGTTTAAAGTACTTCACTATTCCAGAAAATTACCAAAGGGACACCACATCTCCAAGGACCCATGTCACGGATTCCTGAAGAGAGAACGAGATTTGTAACCGACATAGTAATTGTTTTACAAGTGAACGTCATTTGGACTAGTGAAAAATGATCGACCCAGAAATCTTACTCGAGAGTAATTACGAACTAGTGAACAATGATCGACCCAGAAATCTTACTCGAGAGTAATTATGAACTAGTGAAAAATGATCGACCCAGAAATCTTACTCGAGAGTAATTATGAACTAGTGAACAATGATCGACCCAGAAATCTTACTCTGGAGTAATTACGGACTAGTGAACAATGATCGACCCAGAAATCTTACTCTAGAGTAATTACGAACTAGTGAACAACGATCGACCCAGAAATCTTACTCTAGAGTAATTACGAACTAGTGAACAATGACCGACCCATAAATCTTACTCTAGAGTTATTACGAACTAATGGACAATGATCGACCCAGAAATCTTACTCGAGAGTAATTACGAACTAGTGAACAACGATCGACCCAGAAATCTTACTCAAGAGTAATTACGAACTAGTGAACAACGATCGACCCAGAAATCTTACTCTAGTAATAAAAATAAGTGAAAAACAATGATCGACCCCAGAAAAATCTTACTCTAGAGTAATTACGAACGAGTGAAAAATGATCGGACCCGAAAATTCTTTACTTAGAGAATTAGAATAGTGAACAACCGATCGACCCAGAAATCTTACTCTAGAGTAATTACGAACTAGTGAACAACGATCGACCAGAAAATCTACTCTAGAGTTATTACGAAATAGTGAACTAGAATTAGAACTAAGTGAACAATGATCGACCCAGAAATCTTACTTCTAGAGTTTATTTACGAACTAGTGAACAACGACGACCCAGAAATCTTACTCTAGAGTAATTACGAAATAGTTGAACATGTCGACCCAAAAAATCTTACTCGAGAGTAATAGAACTAGTGAACAGATCGACCCATAAACTTACTCTAGAGTAATACGAAAATAGGAACAACGATCGAACCCAGAAAATTCTTACTCGAGAGAAATAAAAGAAATAGTGACACGATGACCCAAAATCTTACTCTAGAGTAAATTACGGACAAGTGAACAACGACGACCCAGAAAATGTTACTCTTAGAGTTATTTACGAAATAGTGAACAAACGATGACCCAGAAATTTCTTACTCTAGAGTTAATTACGAATAGTGAACAACGATCGACCCAGAAATCTTACTCTAGAGTTATTACGAACTAGTGAACAATGATCGACCCAGAAATCTTACTCTAGAGTTATTACGAACTAGTGAACTAGAGTAATTACGAACTAGTGAACAATGATCGACCCAGAAATCTTACTCTAGAGTTATTACGAACTAGTGAACAACGATCGACCCAGAACAATCCTTACCCTCTTAAATAATTACGGACAAGTGAACAACCGATCGACCCAGAAATTTTACTCTAGAGTTATTACGAACTAGTGAACAACGATTAGACCCAAAAATCTTACTCAGAGTTATACAAACTAGTGAACAATGATCGCCCAAAATCTTACTCTAGAGTTATTAAAGGGGAAACTAGTGAAACACGATCGACCCAGAAATCTTACTCTAGATTATTACGAACAAGTGGAACTGAGTAATTACGAACTAGGAACATGACGACCCGAAATCTTACTCTAGAGTAATTAACGAAAATAGTGAACAACGATTCGAACCAGAAATCTTACTCTAGAGTAATTAACGAACTAGCGAACAACGATAGGGGGGGGGACCCAGAAATCTTAACTCGAGAGTAATTAGCGAAACTAGGTGAAACAACGATCGACCCAGAAATCTTACTACTAGAGTAATTACGGACAAGTTGAAAACAAAGATCGACCCAGAAATCTTTACTCTAGAGGATTACGAACTAGTGAACAAATGATCGACACCCAGAAACTTAAATCTAGAGTATTACGAAACAGTGAAGCTAGGAGAAATTACTAACTAGTGAACAATTGATTCGACCCAGAAAAGAAATCTAACTCCTCAGAGGTTATTTAACGAATAGTGAAACAACGATCGACCCAGGAAAAATTACTTACTCTAGAGTAATTACGAACTAATGAACAACGATCGACCCAGAAATCTTCTCTAGAGTTTATTAACGATAAGTGAAAACTAGTAATACGAACTATGAACAAGATCGACCCCAGAAATATTACTCTAGAGTATTACGAAACAAGTGAACAAGATCAACCCCAGAAACAAATTTACTCTAGATCAAACTAGTGAACAATGAACGACCCAGAAATCTTACTCTAGAGTTATACGAACTAGTGGAACACAATGATCGACCCAGAAATCTTACTCTAGATTCAAACTAGAACCAATGATCGACCCAGAACTAAGAAATCTGAACAACTAGAGTGATTACCGAACTAGTGAAAACAAAAATGATCGTACCCAGAAATCTAACTCTAGAGTAATTACGAAACTACCATGTGAAACAATGATCGACCCAGAAATCTTACTCTAGAGTAATTACGAACTAGT
>NC_061098.1:21478647-21493647 GCF_015104395.2 Macrobrachium nipponense | reverse complement strand
AAAAAAAAAGGTTTATGAACAGATGCTTGAAAGGTTAATACAGCAGTTAGATTAACCCAGCTTTGTACTGGCACGGGCTCTTGCTTTACAGCAGCCTTTTATAAAATAGGTTCATACACAAGAGTAGTCTACAGTAAACCTGGCTGTCAGATCAGGTCTAAAGTATTTCTGAATTATTAGTCCAATACTTTGAATCTAATCAAAATATAAAGGGGATTTTTGTTTGTTTGTGTGGTGTTTTTACGTTGCATGGAACCAGTGGTTATTCAGCAACGGGACCAACGGCTTTACGTGACTTCCGAACCACGTCGAGAGTGAACTTCTATCACCAGAAATATACATCTCTCACTCCTCAATGGAATGGCCGGGAGTCGAACCAGCGACCACCTAGGTGAGAAGCAAACACCAAACCAACCACGCCACTGAGGAAACTGTGAGTTATTCATATTTCTTCTGGGTATAAGTTGTGTTTCAACAGAGATCTTTCATATTCGCAATTGATCCCTGATCACCTTTACCTGAGAGAAATCAGATTCGCTGGACAGCAGCACCATTATGAAGTAAATATACCTCGCTGTAGAACATCACAGTTCCAGAGGTCCCTTATTCCTCACACGGCAGGAATTTGGAAAAGCCTCTCAGAGGATGTCGTGCGATTGGAACTTCTTCAGAATTTCAAGTGGAGATGTAATGCATTACTACCTTAATATGATTCTCCTCGTCCTCGCATTTCAATACATTTTTATCTACTTATTAATTCAATTCTTTTTTTAATAGGTTCATTTTTTTATTTCCCTTACCTCCTCTTACTTCTTCCTAATGAGCATCATATTCTTTGGATGCTTGAATTGCAAGTCAATGTCCCCTGTGGGCTTGTTCCATATGAATAGGTTTCGTCTTCTGAATAATAATAATAATAATAATAATAATAATAATAATAATAATAATAATAATAATAATAATAATAATAATAATAATAACATTCGTACTACTGTGGATTTACTTTCCCATTTTTGACTCGTGATTATAACTGTTCCTTAATAATAATAATAATAATAATAATAATAATAATAATAATAATAATAATAATAATATAATATTATTATTATTGAATTATTATAATTAATTATTATTATTATTATTATTATTATTGTTATTATCTTCAAGGGTAATCAATATTTATCTTGTTGCTGTAGATGTGATTTATCAATTTGTTATTTACAGGTTGATTAGGTCACAGTTGGAACATGAAAAACAAGGACGGATATTTTCCCAATTCTGTTACAGTGAGGTGACTTTTCAGCCAATTATTCGTGTTTAACGAAAATTCACATCCATAAATATATTTCTCAAGGTAAGTTATGGGAAATAACCCCCTAATTCCATGGGTGAGGTTTGCGTCCAGGAATCGAGTTTGCCGGTATCTTGTAAAGCAGTCACAGATGCAAGGGATATTTACCTTTTCATAAAAATACATAAATAAAAATAGATAAATAACATGCGAATGAATTTTTTGTCGAATGGTAAAAACATTTACCACAGAAATATATCCACGTCATAAAAAAATAACTGAAAGAACAGAACGTCATATAACTTTTAAATCTCGTGGAATATCCTTTAAAAACCGCCGGATGATACAGCAATCCGTTTGAGAGAGAGAGAGAGAGAGAGAGAGAGAGAGAGAGAGAGAGAGAGAGAGAGAGAGGGGAGTGATTGTGAGAGAGAGAGAGAGAGAGAGAGAGTAACGTTTCAATTTCCGCATTGGATAACCCAAAGAATTTTGGAGGCAATTATATTCTTAAAATGACAGTACGAGCTTCTAAAGTGATTTAACGTCAATTAGACAGATATTCAAAAGATGGAAAATATAGGCTATACCGACAAAAGAATTATTATACCAAAGTAAACAAAATAAAAAAAGATGCAAACAGTGACGAAATGAAAATAAAAACAAACAAACAGTGACGAAATGAAAATAAAAACAAACAAACAATGACGAAAAGAAAATAAAAACAAACAAACAGTGACGAAATGAAAATAAAAACAAACAGTGACGAAATGAAAACAAAAAACATAAACGAAGATGCAAACATAGGAACGCAGCAGCAACAACACAACATATGGAAGAGGGAACAGTTATCCGATTATGTCTTTGTCTTGTGGCAGATGAACTGAGGCTGTAATGTTAAAGAAAACACCTTCCACCTTCCCCTTTCGTCTTGCTATAGCCAGCTGCTGCTGCTGCTGCTGCTGTTACTCCTCCGAGGTTCACTTGTAATGGAGAGGACAAATTCATATGAGAACTAAGGTAGGGGAGACACGACAGAGAGGAAGACGACAGGATAATTATGCGAAACATATGAGACGGCAAACCCAGTGAAATGTTATATACGGAATTCACACGAATACTTATATGTTTGGATCCTTTTACTTTTCCGTCGTAAATTCTATTGTTATTTTTCTGAAATAGTCATCAGAACCTTTTCTGTAATTAGACGGTGATTCTGGGTCTTCATTGGACAAGTGGGTTACGTACTTTCCCATCGATTTGGTAGCCCGAGTTCGCTCGCAGCTGCTGCCAACGCGGAACCAGAGGAATTAATGTCTGGTGATTAGAATTCATTTCTTGATATAATGCAGTTCGGATCCCACATTAAGCTGTAGTTCCCGTTGCTAAGTAACCAATTGGTTCCTAGCCACGCAAAAATATCTAATCCTTCGGGCCAGCCCTAGGAGAGCTGTTAATAAGCTCAGTGGTCTGGTTAAACTACGATATACTTAAGGTTTTTAGACTATAATTTTTTTATCATGCCATTGAAATCTATCTGCATCCATAAACACACCAATATTTTTGTGGTGGGAAATCAATAAAAATTAATAAATCCGCAAACCAGAAGTAATGTGACCAATGTATGCACATTAAAACAGTAAAATTGAAAATGAATGGAAGAACGGACAAGTAAAACAACACTGCACAACAAAATTCGAATTTGAAATCTCTAATTACTAAAAAAAAGATATCGGAAAGAATATACCTAAAAATATAATGAACGTATAAAAGGGAAAACAACGCTTGTATAAATGAAGAAACACCGATAAAACAACCACAAAAAAAAGTTCAACCGGAGAGAGAGAGAGAGAGAGAGAGAGAGAGAGAGAGAGAGAGAGAGAGACTGTAGAAAACAAGAAGGGAAGACAAAATTCAAAAGAAAAGAAGAAAAGGAAAGCAAGAGATAATCGGCAAAGTACGAGAGAGAGAGAACACGAAACTGGGCAGACGTACAGAATCTTATTAAGACTTTGGAAGAAGACTTTTTCGACAACTTTGCAAGACAACTTGACTTGACACTCTCCTCCTGTTCCAAGTTCACGAACATGCAATTCAAAATTCATGCTGTGAAACTCTCTCTCTCTCTCTCTCTCTCTCTCTCTCTCTCTCTCTCTCTCTCTCTCTCTCTCAAACTGCCTTCTTACCATTAATTCATTATCATTTTCGTTCGTTACCTATTATCTTTATTGTCTCATTCTAAGAAGAATCCCAAAGTCTACGATAACGATATGATGAAGAATTTCGGGGGATATTCTCAATCATATCAACTGCTGATACATTAGATTTTAAAACTGCTCGTGTTGCCTTTTAACACTATCAACAACGTTTACTTTTGTTCAAAGTGCTCATAAGACATTAAACCTACAAAGAACCACTTATAAAACTTACTACAGCAGCTTGTTTCAAGAAACCTCGTCACACACACACACACACACACACACACACACACGCACACAAAAAGAAAGGTCATTTTATGGTTCAAGACCCCTGTCTATAAATTTAGAATAACACGCAAAAGCAATCTCTTATTTACATAATCTAACATAAGAGACCATTACTGGACCGTTATATAAAATCTGCAGTGCTGAACCTTACGACGAGGCTGAAAGTCAGGTGGTGGCCGGAGGCGGCTCATGTGGGGGCCATACCTATAAACAAAGATCATGGCTAGCACGCAGGGCCACATAAAACTGGCAAATAACTACGGCCAAACGACAAGATAAAAGAAGGTAAAAGCCTCTCGTGCTGGTATCCCGCAGAATGCAAGGATGTCCGCTTCGTTCGGAATAATAACAGAGCAAAAGAATAATAAGTGACATTCACTTATTAATATAACACCAGCTGATTTAGAAAACCGAAAATGAAACGCCTGATGTCTGACCGTACTTAAGGATTAATCAAGATGGTAAACGAGTGAAAAATGCTCCGAAGTACGAACACATATCATGTACAGTAGCAGCAATATGAGTATAAAAATTTCTAGCCTACTTACTTCCACAACAAAATATAAATGTTGGAATAGACCCATCCTCACCATCGTAGTCAAGTGGGCAATCGTTTTCATTGCCTTTTTAGGCTGAAATATATATGATTCATCAACCGGTCATTTTTACCAGATACATGTGAAAATGGAATAGTCACAACTGTGTCTATTACAATTTCACAAAATATAAATTAACATAATATTTGCAAGGAAATGCAGTGCCTCCCACACACCTGCGTATATTCAAGCAAATAATTGCTCAAGCGCCCACGAGCGTACAATAAATACTTGGAGTCCAGCATTCTCTCCTCATTTTCGCTTGACCTGTCAAAGACCCTTCCTAAGAGATTAACAAGAGCACAAGAGGATCATCTTCCTTTTCATTTCCTTCGGACGTTTCCTAATCGCCTCCATCATTTTCATCGTCATTTACCGCTGCCACTATCATTTCTTCGGGCTCATTTCCTTCCCAAAACTTCGCCCCCTCCTCAAAGCTTCTTCGGGATCCTATTGAAAGAGACAAGTCGCCGCTTATCCTCCTCGCCAGTGGTTTTACTTGGCTCGTTTATGGCCTTTTGTTTTTCCCTTCGGAATTAACGATCTAATATCGGCCGTCGTATCTATTTACTCATTAGCTATGTTGTCCTTTCTCGAATGATAATAATCGTTTAGTCTCCGACCCCTTTCTTTTTATACTTATTAGAGAACAATTAGCTTTATCCTCGAAGGAGGGATTTAGGATGTTTTAGCGGAGAGGGCATTAGTATGTTCTCAAAAGACTAAAGACTAAATGTTAAATGCTTAACGTGACTTTCTATACAGGCCACTTAAAGACCGGAGAAGTGCCACCAATCACGAGACAAACGAAAAGAAGAGCAGGAAATAAAGCTTCGGAAATCAATTAAAAAGCTAACAAACAATTCGGTCCCATTTCGTTGTCTTCCAAAGCTTTCATTCTAGTCCACCGAAATAAAAACTACCATTCATCTCTATTAGCTAAAGAACAGGTCATTCTACTATCCGCTGCGATAACCAGATGTAAAGTTAAAGCTAAGCATATCTTAGTTTGACCAGACCACTGAGCTGATTAACAGTTCTCCTATTGCTGGCCAGAAGGGTTAGATATTTTTACGTGGCTAGGAACCAACAGGAGAAAATCAGGAGTTCAGTAACACCTAATATATACATAGCATATGAATTTCTGTCACCTATAAACGCGTGACCTTTTATCTATTTATAAACAAGAGGCCCTATAGTCTATATCGTTTAAAATGGAATTCTCTATACCCTGGGAATAACTTACACCCAAAGGGAATCACACGAGTAACGGATATGAGCTTCTATCGCTGTTTCTAACCTAATGACCCACGTTCGAATCCCCATTTAGATAACGTGTTAGTTTAAATTACCCCATTTTTCCTCTTCAGCCTCTTTGCTATTTTAACAGCGAAGTAATATAAAGCACAACACCGAACGTTTCCGTCAAAATTTTGACCCAAAATTTCCAGTCCATTAGGAAATGTTCTCTTCTCTTCTCTTTCTTTCTTTCTCTCTCTCATTATTTCCGGAGGAAACAGAGTTCGAGGAGGAGGACGTGGCGGCGGTGGCAGCGGAGGAGGAGGAGGAGGAGGAGGAGGAAGAGGAGGAGAGAGAGAGAGATGGCACCTCATCCCCGAGGGTGCCATCAACACCACCGTCATCTCCTCTCACGTCACTGGCAGAAGAAAGGGCTAAAGAGGCGGATTTTGGTGTCACAGACGGTCTTCTCTCCTCACCGCCAGCGGCTGAGTTATTGGAATCCGAAGAGCTGACACTAAGCACTTTTCTCATTCCCAGATTTGCCTATCGGAATTAAGCGACGAAAGATGAAGGTGGAAGTGATAATAATAATAATAATAATAATAATAACAATAATAATAATAATAATAATAATAATAATAATAATAATAATAATAATAATAATAATACCTCCTTCCCAGATTTGCCTATCTGAATAAGGCGACGAAAGATGAAGGTGGAAGTGATAATATAATAATAATAATAATAATAATAATAATAATAATAATAATAATACGTGCAAATAGACCAGACGTGACGTTGATTGACAAAGTCAAGAAGAAAGTATCACTCATTGATGTCGCAATACCATGGGACACCAGAGTTGAAGAGAAAGAGAGGGAAAAAATGGATAAGTATCAAGATCTGAAAATAGAAATAAGAAGAATATGGGATATGCCAGTGGAAATCGTACCCATAATCATAGAGCACTAGGCACGATACCCAAGATCCCTTAAAAGGAATCTAGAAAAACTAGACGCTGAAGTAGCTCCAGGACTCATGCAGAAGAGTGGGATCCTAGAAACGGCGCACATGGTAAGAAAAGTGATGGACTCCTAAGGAGGCAGGATGCAACCCGGAACCCCACACTATAAATACCACCCAGTCGAATGGAGGACTGTGATAGAGCACACACACACACACACACACAAAAAAAAAAAAAAAAAAAAGAAAAAAAAAAAAAAAAAAAAAAAAAAAATAATAATAATAAGAATAATAAGAATAATAATACGGGTAAAATGATGGCGATCATGATGATAATAATAATAATGATGACCAGGGGAACATAAATGGTTATATCCGACAAAATTACTATTCAATACAGATCATTTTTCTCAATATTGTGACTGAATTTTAAAAATACTTTAAGAAATCTCTGTCCTATTCTGGTACCTTCAGCCGATGCAAAAGGAGCAAAGAGCAGATTTCCATAGACTTAATATCATTAATTAGGCTATTAAGCTACGGCCTCCTCCCCCACAAAAAAAAAAAAAATAAAAAATAAAACATAAGTATGATTAATGGTCTTGGCTGGATATATCGAGACAGATTTTCTTATAAATAAATCATTCATAATGAAGATATTCCCATTACTCAAGCAACATTGGTCAATTTCGGTCACTGCATGCTGCATGAAAAGGTAAGTAAAATAAATTAAATATGCATGCGTGATTGACTGTAAATAATGACAAACCTGGATTTTCAAAAGAACGATATGGAAGGACTTAATGAAGTTAATATAATAATGAGGGCCTCTGAAGAGAACTAATACGCTTTCTCGTTGGCCGTCTGAAGAGACTTCCTAATTACCAAAATAGACTAGACAACATATGGGGCTGATCATAAGTTCTTATCCTTACGAGTTCCTTCCCTCCTCTCTTATTTCTCTTATCCTCAACACAGCCCTGGTCTAATTCCTGTCTTATTCGTAATAGTCTAAGAATTTGATTCTATAACAACTGAACTCTGGAGTAGAGCTTAGGTAGGATAGAATGAAGACAGTAATCCACTTGAGTGAGAAGAGAATACTAAATTCGAAGAAAAGAGAAAAGTGTGTAGAATGGAACAGCGAAGACCAGTAACCTTTTTCATGTATCATTATTACTATTTTTTTTTTTTTGCCAGCCTACTTGATTAAGAGAGGAACAGACTGGTGTAGATCAATGTACTATTCATTTCTGAGCTCCAAATATTTGCTTTCTCTTCCGTAAATTTAAGATACGTTTATTCTTTCCAGCAATAAAGTCTTAACGAATCTTAATGCAAACCAGTGAATTGCTCCGAGACATGAAGCTCAATTTGAGAGAGAGAGAGAGAGAGAGAGAGAGAGAGAGAGAGAGAGAGAGAGAGAGAGAGATTATTTATGGAACTGTTGTGGTTTAATCACGTAAAAATTGAAATTACAAGAGAAATAAGTTCCCGGATGTAAGTATGGGAGTTATTAAAAACGAGTTTAACCAAACATTAAAATCTGAGAATATTCAAGCATAATTTTTAAATATATACTGATGCATGCATGCTTCTGTACACATTATTATGCAATCAGCTCTTCGGTTCCAGTCTTCGCTGTGACAACAACTATAGTAGATTCGCATCAACCGTGCATTTGATGTCTAAGCCCGTCCATTACGACGCTCCTGATTGGCTGTTGATAAGCCAGTCACAGGGGTGGAAACTCCCAGTCTCTCTCGAGAGTTCACATAGGCAGGATGTGTGTTCCTCCTCTCCCGAGGGATTCGTCTTTCAAACGTATACCTCAGGGGAGGTGGAACATACATCCTGCCTATGTGAACTCTCGAGAGAGACTGAGAGTTTCCACTCCAGCCCTGTGACTGGCTTATCAACAGCCAGTCAGGAACGTCGTAAGGGACGGGTCTAGACATCAAATGCACGGTTGATGTGAACTACTATACAAGCTATTGCCTTTTTCCGAGAATGGGATTATTTTTCCTACCCCATTTGTCGTACCAAATTGCATTCAGGGAAAGGAAGCAAGGTTCAATAAACTAAATAAGTAAAAAATGCCCCGAAGTTTCTTCGGCGTAATCGAATTGACTGAACAGTGTATGACGAATGATCCGCTTTCAGTCACGGTCCGGTGCTGGTCTGTCCTATATCACTGCCAGACGCTCGATCATGGCTAACTTTAACCTTAAATAAAATAAAAACTACCGGGGCTAGAGGGCTGCAATGTGATATGTTTGATGATTGGAGGGTGGATAATCAACATTGCAATTTGCAGCCCTCTAGCCTCAGTCGTTTTTAAAATCTGAGGGCGGACAGGAAAAGTGCGGACGGACAGACAAATACACCCTAATAGTTTTATTTAACAGTAAACTATAAACGAAAAAAAAAAAAATAATAATTTGTTGAAGTTAAAGGTTACGAAATAACCAGTCCTAGAAGACTGCGTGAATATAGATAAGGGTTTAATAATACCGCACAAGCGGCATTATTAAACATATCAAAATATGAATGAGGAAAAAGAAATAGCGAGAATACGTGGCAATATTTCCCATTCATAAATTCAGGAAATATCACTATCTGCAACTCTACACGTTTTCGGATTTTGTTTTTATTATTAAATTACTATTGACCTCAAGCTATCAAAAAACTAAAATTCAAAATACACACACACACACACACTATATATATATATATATATATATATATATATATATATATATATATATATATATACTATATATATAATATATATATATATATATATATATATATATATATATATATATATAGCGAAGAATTTTAAAAGGGAAAATAACCTCACTTTCAAAATAACACATAAAAAATCACTTTGAAGAAATTGAACAAGCGACACACTTTTCGTAAGGAAGATCCGGGTCAGCTTCAAATATCACGCTGAAAGGTCATCTAAAAGAGTCATGTCGTTGCTAGAGGGTCAGAAGTTCAGTGTCAAATTGGGTCAAGGTCTCCTACAGACAGACGCCTCCTTCCTTCGCATTCATAATCCAAAAGGCCGAGAGGGAAAACAAAGTGGCGATGTATATCCCAGAGGGATGTTTTTCTTCTTCAGCTACAGGTTTTATTTATTTAATTATTTATTCTTTTTGATACTAAGGCTGACAGGATATTTATAATACGACTAATTAATGAGTGAAAAAATCACACACACAAAAAAACCGGACTAATAATTCCTCAACTATACTCTGTTTTTTTTTCCATCTGTCCACCAGCGTGAGGTGTTGCGTATGGTAACACTGCGTCCCGGGCTGTAGATAGTTACATTCAGCTTACATTCAACAATAATAATAACAACCTTATTCCGAATATTAACAGTGTAATTCGCATACTGTAAACTATGAAAACACTTTTCAGTTGCAAATGTACACCAGATATCCTTTTATTTACCTAAAAACTTACACATAGCGTAACTATCTAAAGCCCGGGGACGCAGTGTTACCATACGCAAACACCACAGGCGGATGGACAGATGGAAAAAAACCGAGTGTTCTTATTGCGTGAAAAAAAAAAAAAAACTTCATAATGCTGTGAACAAGAAAAGAACAAACCGGATTCATACCACAACTATTTAAAGCGTGAGAAACACAAACATAAACCAAAATATCAAACCGGATTCCTAATACAACTATTTAATGCGAGAGACAAAAAAAACAGACCGGATTAATAATAAACTCCTGAATACGAGAGCGCGAGAGAGAGAGAGAGAAATATCCGGATTACAACAGCTTAATACGTGAGAGAGCAAAATCAATAAAACCGGATTATTAATACAGCTATCTAATGCGTGGGCAAAAGAAAAATGAATAAATAAAAAAAAAAAAAGAGAGGACGAATGGTAAGATGCAAGGAAAACTGGTCTCCATTAAAAGTAGTTTGAACGAAACTCCGAGGACTGCAATTCTTACAGAGCTGAAGGAGTCCTGAGATACAACAGCTGAAAATGGGAGATAATCAACGAACTTCCACAAATAATGAACAAATCTGACGATATTTAGAGATCCATCTACACGTGCGTACACTAAAATGAGTATATGTATAAAAAAATTATTTTAAAAACTGATACTTCTGATACAAAAATGTATTTAAAGCTTCACATGAAAGAGAACAAAATATTCATACGTAAAACTTTTACTGGAAAATGATGGGTAGCCGTAATTATTCACTGCGATCCAGCATAAGAACTATATCTAAATTTTCTTTCATATAAAAAATTCGAATCTTGTCGTACTTTGGCGTTTGGAATATAACCAATTAACGTCTTACGCAACTCAACAGTACTTAATAGAAATTCACGTAAACTGTAGCGATAAAATTGTCGACATACAGACAGATGAGCCATTTAATAACTATTCTATCGTTAAGGCTGACTGGTTTTTAACAGCGACAAATTTTCAAAACCGATCCTTCAATGAGGAGTCATTGCATTCACTCCTCCAAAGAGGATTAACGACTTTGAATAAAAAAATATCTAACCAACACAATTGGACCATTATAATTATTATTATTATTATTATTATTATTATTATTATTATTATTATTATTATTTGGATACTGTACTTAATACAGCTTCCACAAAATGAAATGCAAACGCATGAAACAGAAATGACGGCAGGGAATATTATATAATATATATATATATATATATATATATATATATATATATATATATATATATACACATATATATATATATATATATATATATATATATATATATATATATATATATATATATATATATATATATATACACACCATAAACAAATACTGATGCACAGAATTCACACAGTTCATGACACTGCACATAAATATATAAATAAATAAAATACACAAATGAATAAATTATAAGACGTTTCTTTCATATTACCGCAATGGAACTTGAATCCAATACTGGAAGAACATGTTTTAATCCAAGGTCTGAAAACATTGATTATGTACCTAAATTACTACACGAATAAGATAAAAAAAAAACTGGATGTCCCCGCAGCGACAGATAGGGTAAGGTTACCTCAATTAATATAATATTTGTAAAATAATGACTTATAGGTATTATTACACAGAAACTCTATGCTGAAAAGATTCATTTTTACTGTAAGCATCCATAGAGAATGGATTAACTCATTCGTATTTCCAGTATGTCATAAGTCTTTACTAGATCTACATTTTTGCTTACTCGGGTAGTAAGCCTACAAAATACTTTGTTGTTCTTCTTGTTCTTGTTCTTGTTGGGGGTTAAAAAAGGTCTATGGAAAAGCCACAAAGGTCTGAAAAAGATGTTTCATGTTAAGTTAAAGATACAGGAATTTTAGGATAGGATATTTATGATTTATGTATTGGAATGAAAATGTAAAAATCAGTACAGAAAAACTATTTCTAATGAAATATATTTTATTTATTTTAATTTTAGTTGGTGAAACCAGGCTTTATTCGACGTTAGATTTTAGCACGTTTCAATTTTCGTCCAAGTTACGAATATAACGTTTACAACTTAAGCGTGAGGGGAAAATCTTGCATGATGCCCGAGTAAGCTGGATTTCGGATCATGCCCTGTTATCGTTGCCACAGACTGCAACTAAAGGTGCAAGTTCACGATTACCGAAGACTGCAATTCAATTAATGCAGTTTTTCTATTGCAACACAACGGCTAAATGAAATAGCCTATTCGTCTGTTTTAGGGGTTTTCATTACACGACACTGATAAAAATCGACACTGGAAACTGGAAGCTTAAGAGTCCAGTTCAAAGATTAATATTACGCAGTGGGTATACATCCAATGGACACATAACACCAGATTCTGTGTGCCTGAGTTCATTGGTTTAAATGAATCTGCGAATTTTAAAAATATAACTCCCCCTCCTCTCTCTCTCTCTCCTCTCTCTCTCTCTCTCTCTCTCTCTCTCTCTCATTTGCTGAATTCGATACCCAAGCAAATAAAGGCTCTTCAGAGTTCAATTAATCGGTGTAAATCCTACGCAGTGTTAACTCCACAATGTTCATGTATTAATTCTGCGAATTAATTCGAATCCTCTCGGAATTGGAGAGGGGTTCAGGATACGCAGCGTGCAATATTTGAGAAGTCTGTAGTCTACGCCAGCGCTTGCTTCCTTCTAACAGGCATTTTCCCCCTCCCCTTAAATTACGGAAATGGAAAGTAATTTTCGTACCTAAGTACTTCAAAGCTTTGTGTTTCAGGTCATGAGATTGTTTTTAATCTAATCTAAAAAGATCACTGCCCGCTTTTGACCGATTTAATCAAGCTTCAACTTATAGATCATTAAATTCCCTAATCAGTATCCTTTAAATAAACTCATACTTCCATATCAACAACATTCCCATCATCCATCATCAAGTAAAAGAATTCAATAAATATAAATAAATAAATTCAAATAAACATACACAGCAATGACCGAAATAGCCAACAGATATAAAAAGTAAATATGTGCCGAAATTTCTTCGGCGCAATCGGGTTTTCTGTACAGCGTGTAATGCCATATGAGCCGTGGTCCATGAAACATTCAGCAACGGCCCGGTGGTGGCCTGTCCTACGGTGTTGCTAGACGCACGATCATGGCTAACTTTAACCTTAAGTCAATTAAAAACTAATGAGGTTAGAGGGCTGCAATTTGGTATATTTGATGATTGGAGGGTGAATGATCAACATACCAATTTGCAGCCCTCTAGCCTCAGTAGTTTGTAAAATTTGAGGGCGAACAGAAAAAAGTGCAGACGGAATGACAAAGCCATCTCAGTAGTTTTCTTTTACAGAAGACTAAAATCCACCTCACTTGATGAGGAAATGATAAAATTCTTTTAATCCTTGCTTTTCTTTTATCTTCTCACCTTTCATCTTAAAAGAAGGGATTGCCGCTTTCTTCAGGGTTACGCCCCTTTTCCTTTCAGTTCATTTTCCTCTCAAGCCTAGACTGGGTAAGGATAACAAAATAATAGGTTTACCTAACATTCCCGACGGAAAAGAAAAAAATCAAACTCAATTAAAAATGTAACAAAATATATGTCAGATTTAAGGATGCCAATTGGAAGTAACCCTTGCCCACAAAAATGTTACGTAAGAAACTAAATACTTCGCTTCAAAATATAACAATATCTCTTGCCACACGTAACAATTTTTTTTAAATAACCCTAGAAGATCAAATACTAATTTCCCTTTTGTATTAGCATTGCAATTCACTACATATCAACTTTTTATCAAATATATATACACAAGTTTCTTGGTGGTGTTGCTGTCTATACTACCCTCCCTTCTCGATCCGCTAAATAAACCGCCCCACGTGGGCTGGACAAACAGGTTTGCAAGAAGAGGCTGGATGACTCCCCTACGCTCCGGTGCCTCAACACACCCCGGACAAACCGATTTTCTAGGGGTGAGTGGCCGTGTCATGTCTCCCATACTGCCACCCAGGGGGAGGACAAGCAAGATCCACTCTGATTTTATTATATTACCGAAATTTCTTACCAAGTCGCCCCATCTATGTTCTTGTATGTTTATAAGAGACAAGTCAATTTACAAATCTGTTTCATATCATATTCCCCTAAATGTGAATTTAATTCGACTTGAAGATATCTAACGTGTATTAATTATTGTGATTTTATGTTGACACTGGTAAAACTTTAATGGAGCAATGTTTTTCAATACTTTTGAGTTTTTCTATCTAAGTTTCCTCATTTATACTATTTCTCTGTCTGTCTGTCTGTCACCGAGATTTTGCCATACTAGCAATAGTGTAAAGCAAAAGAAATAATTTTTTTTTTACAATATGATATTCTCCAATGCCTTCAAATTGTTTAAAGCACAAAAATCGTATAATGATAACAATTGCAGTTATTTTCCCGATTACATCCTATTTCAAATAAACAGTCTTATATATATATATATATATATATATATATATATATATATATATATATATATATATATATATATATATATATAATATTATTGTAGGGCTACCCTTCTTATCAGTTCTCGTAAATTATTCATCCCAAACCACAAACGAAAGATGAAAGGGCCTAACCTAGATAGGAACTCTTACTATTTATCAATTTCATAAAAGAAAAAAAAAAGAAATGATTTCATTCTAGATTTAAGAATCCATCAGATGCTATGTGCTTGCAGTGGCTGTTTTCGACGCTTCTTATCTTATTTTTCTTTTACTCAGTTCACAGTAGATTGTTATTACTCATAAAATAAATTATTTTAGTGGCTTGTCAAGAGTTATCTATTGACTTTTTCTCAATTTCCTCCAATCCCCGCGTGTTAAATGTTCGCTGGCAAAACCATAAGCGTTTGAAACGAGGGCGAACTGTGCATATTATTATAATAAAAGCA
>NC_061098.1:21468647-21476147 GCF_015104395.2 Macrobrachium nipponense | reverse complement strand
TGTATGAGTGCTTCAACTCACAATACCTTGCGATGTATATATGCAGGTATGACATAGGGAAAGGGATAAAATAACAAATGAAACTCTGAGTAATCTACATCCTGACTGGTTTCGTTTTGACTATTTCTAAGACATCTTGTGGTGCATCTGGTTTTGCATTTGTGTTTGAGTGTTTGAAAAGAGAGAAGTTGGAAACAGGTTTGAAAGATGAAGTCTGGTAAAATTTAGGAGTATCGAATATTCAAGAATGAGTTTACTGAATACATATTTCAAGTCTCTTACAGAAGTTGCTCGAAGGATTAGTTCTTGATTAATAATTGGAAATGGAGCAAGGTATGGTTAAAGAAGTTGGACAGCCACGTACGAGAAGACTGAAAGAGATGGATGATTAGTACAAGGTAGCAAGCCTTGCAGCTACAGTGTGCCGTAACCTCGTTATGGGTTTACGCCTACATGCACCACCAGTGACATAACTTATGCGATAAAAGTTACGTGTTAAGTGAGTTTTGATTTTTTTTGTTGAAAGAAAATTCATTGATGATTTCTGCCAAAACACATCAATTTATCATAACAATCTGCAACAACAGGAACAACAACTCCCTAGGCATCCTGAAGAGCACTAAAACGGTTGTGGACGATGTGAGTTCCAGTCAGAATATGTAACATCTCTGAACATTTTATGACTTTTCTAGAGTTTCTATGTTAGACTTGTACAACACATTTTTGGCGAGAATATACAAAAGATAAAAAAAAAACATTCAAAGGATGGGCCATCATTTTTTCAGCAGAATGCGTCGCTTTCTAATTCAAGGAACAGCTAAGTCAAGACTAAGCCGACACAGAACCTTCTCTTTCAGGTTAAAAAGATGCAAATGAAGACGACGATGACGATGCTTTCAAGTAATGAGCCAGAAATGAGGAAGGGGCTGGGCAGGCTGCTGACGAGGCCGAGATGCTTTCGAGTAATGGACCCGAAATGGAGAGAGGCCAGTGATATCCCAATCCGCCTCTTAAAATTTGAGGGGACGCCCAAACCCTTGAAAGGAGAGGCGCATCTTCATCAAACGGCCCCGGGAACGAGAACTTATTACCAGAGGATCTATTGCAGCAGCCAGAGCAATTGGTATTAATTCAGACGATTTAGTACACGATTACCCCCTCTATGATAGATTTCCTAATTTGCCCTAATGCTCGTTTCTGTCCCTTTCCTCTGATGAGGGTAGCTATACCGGGATCCTAACTCTACGTGTGAGGAGGAGGAATAGGAGGAGGAAGAGGAGAAAAAGAGGGGTGATGTTGGGCGGGGGGGGGGGAGTGGGAGGTGGGGGGTAGGGGGCAGCAGCAGTCCCAATCTGAAAGGTCTACTGGCGGAACTAAGAGGCAACTTCCCCTTCAGGATGTCCCTTTGGGGATGGGCTTCATTATTAGGGATAAATGGCTCTCCGCTCCGTTACGTATCCTGGAGAATTCTCAGTCTACAAATTGAATTACCATTAAGAAGTGGAATACCATTATATAATATATATATATATATATATATATGATATATATATATTCTAATATATATATATTCGTTAAAGCAATTGCTTTAGTGACATCAATAAGTTTCTTGCAGGTATCATCATACCGACGAAGTTTTTTCCAATTCTATTTATATCTACAGTACAAACAACTCGTCCCTCACGGGGTATAAGATTGCTTTTAGGACTATGACATCGAACCCCAGAAGAGCAACCCTTTTCACCGACGGCTTTCTTTAATAACATCCAACTCATCTGAAATTTTATTTGTTATCCTAGATTGTCAATTCACTTTTCAGAAGCAAATCTGGTCCATCTATTGTTCGACTGCACAAAACAAAAAAAAATAGGTACACTGAGAAAATGTTTAAACAATTTCGAAGACCTATCTGTACTGAAAAAATATTTTAATGCTCATAATCGGTCATGTTTTGGTTACTCTTTCCGGACCTTTCCAAGATAGTGAGTGACCCCCAAAAAGATTTTAACCCGGTATGTATCCACCGTTAGGGATTACTGTAAAAACATTAACAAAAGACTGTAAATATCATAAAGATAATGACCCAAGATCTATTAGTGCTAGATAAGGACCCCCGAACTTTGTAGAGGGTCACTCTCTAAGAACGATTCCTCTCTCCCCAGTTTGGGCTTCGGCAACTATCGTCATAAACTCTTCGACTTCTCAGAATATACCATTTACCACGTAGTACTATATATGCATTTCATTTGAACAGCATTGCGTTTTCTTCAGAGGTTCAGTACTACACAATTCTTTAAAAAGTCTTATTCTTCCTGTTCTGTGCCCAAATGGGGGAATGACATTCCAAATTTTCTGAGGTTCAGTACTACACAATTCTTATTCTTGCTGTGCTGTGGCCAAATTATATTTAATTCCAACGCAAAAGTTATTTGATGCATATGTTCGAATCTTAGAACACCCAGATGCACTAATTATATTTAATTCCCTGTGGCTAGATGCTATTACCAAGGTTAAAGAAAAAAAAAAAGTGAATTTGATGGCCCACTCCGTTCTGACTGAAATCCACCACAGCAGAATAGATCCCAAGTACATAATTCACTGGGGTCAACGGAGGTACTTGCATTGCAACGGATCCTGCCTCATTCATCGACAGAGTTCAAGATTTTAACTCTGGCTTTGTACTTCTGGCGATGGAAACGTCCAAACCTCTGGATTACACCTACATTTATAAACGCACTGGCACTCACGTATGTTCATTTTAATAAAAAGCTGCATAAATGAGCAGACAAAAATATTTTCAGTGAAACGCACGCAAGAAGCCGCACTCCTACAACAATTACTCTCGGTAATTATCGCAAACTCTTTCCACCAAACTTCCACTTCCTCCTTTCTTTCTACTCTTTTTTTTTCTTTCGGAAACTTCAGGGCGACCGGATGCGGTGCCATCTATTCCAGGAAAACTTTGGCAAAGAACGCCGCCGCCGCCGCCACCGCCGCCAGGGCTCGGCCGTATTAACATTTCAACGAATATAATCCTCAAATGCCGTCCTGAAGATGGAATGTCCCATTGTCGAGAATGCACCGACCTTTATTTAGGCACAAAGACCCCGTCCGCTCATTCTTCTTCTCGGGCCAGGTAAATGTTGACACAGCATGAGGGAGAGGGTCCGGGGGGGGGGGGGGGGGGGGGGGGGGTGAGTGAGGGGGGGGGGGGGTGGGGGGGTTAGGGGGACAGGGCACTTGAGGAATGTTGCCTGCAACTTCATTTAAAATGTTTAGTAGTAGTAGGACCTGCCCGGCCTTCCGTTCTCCCCGCTCCCTCTCCCTCCCTCCCTCACTCCCAGCAGCCAACTCCAAACAGAATTTCGTTCTCCTCTTACTGGAGTAATCTCTTTTCTCTGTTGGTTTTTCATTATTCCCACCAGAAAATTACTATTAGTTGTGGGATGTGGGGTGTTTAGGTTGGATCTTAACTGTCTTTTCTTTAGCGGGGAATTTTTTTCCCCCCATTTAATACGAAAGTTTGTCCTCACACTAAGACTTTTTTTTCTCTCGCTGTTTTTGTTTGCTGGCACGATAAGGTCCCAAGACTTTTACAAAAATAGAACTAAAACATTATTTGATTGTAATTATCTTTTCTTTTGAAGTAGAGAAATACGATGAACCTGGAAAACTGAATGTGGCTACATTAAACATAAATCCATTCATGCTCTAAATCTACGGAAAGTGAATAAAAACCACTGACGCAATGCTTTTAAAGTATGTTAAGTATTAAAAACCAATACATTCACGCTTTAAAACCACGTTGAGCTGCTTAGGTCTCCCAAGATATTTTTTTGGCTTTGTCACAACTGCATCGTAACTAACACTGGCGGTTTGGTCGTGAAAAGGCACAGAAAACATTCCATTAAGTAAACAAACAACAAATGCAATAAGTATTTAACCTGTTCCTTCTTTTTTCGCGATATGAAACGCAGATTTCACAGTTTTTATTTACCAGCGGTTCAGCATCAGCATTGACAGAATTACAAACTCTAAGAGTCATTCTCATACTGTTTGGATACAAGTATTCCTTAATTCCAAAGATGAATTAAATGAAGACGCTCGCCCTTCTGTAGAGGGTTTCGAATCCATGCATGCCTGTTTACAATTCAGTAGCCTTTAGCAGCAACACGTTCAAGGCACCACTAGACATTCGATTAGCAGCGATGGGGTCTGGTCAATACTTGGATTGGTGGCCATCAGGAAAGAACAAACGACGTCATTACACAAGCCTGTAAAGTAATGGGGCGCGACGTGGGGCTAGCAATTTCACTTCAATATACTTTCCGAAAAATCCAGAGGAGGCGGAGGAGGAGGTGGTGGGGGGGGGGGGGGGGCGGTTAGAAGACATGGTGAATTATAAAAGTTTGAATGTAGGTACTGGCTCACTTTTGTAGGGGCCGTGGTTTGCACTGGGCCTGCTATCCACCAGTCAACCCAACTGCTAATGGGTACCAACTTCTGCTGGGGTCAAGAGTGCTTAAGCTAGCTACTTCATATACAAACACTTGCTGAGAAACCACCACTTCTAATGGTTGGAAAAGCCGCACAGTGGGGAAAAAATATAGTGTACTTAAGCAAAGCGCCATACAAAGTACATCTGTCAACTGAAGTGAACCTTTTCCCTTGGAAAAAGAAAGGTTATGCAACCACTTTTAACACCTGGTTACTCATGCTTGATGACAGCGAGATGCCTAGAGTTGAGCAGACAGGATTGTATAAGGGAGAAACTGAGCCCCAGTGGTGATGAAATCACTATATGTTCGAGGTGACTAGTAAGCATAAGGTATGGCTAAAGGAGAAAAAGAAAATTCTATAAAAATGGAATATATTAAAAATTGTCCTCTTGTCGCGATAAACGAAATTCTGGGAATAATAGGGTATACAATTCTTTAGCATCATCGGGAAAGTGCTTAAAAGAGACCTCACTGAAAAGTAAATAAGAAAACAGGCTGGTGAAAAGTAATTTGGGTCAAGGAAAATAATACTGTTTGGATTGAGGTTGGTTCGGTGAAAACCTGATTTAAAAAAAAAAAAAAAAATAGACTGCGTTGTTAGACTAAGAACAGTTCTAGGGCCAAATCTCTTCTAAGTAAAGAAAAATGGCTGACAATGGAATACGATTGGCCCATGTTTGCATATGCTGGTATTGACTCTTGGCAGTGACGATAGGCTGCAAAGGCTGGTGAAAGTATTTGGAAGAAGGGACAGTTGGAAGTAAACTTGACCCCGAGAAGGTTACTGATAGAAAATATGTCACGGAGGTGTTATAACAAATATCTGTATTGGATGGGGGAAGACTAAGAGGTTAATACTTCCAATTACATTGGAGTGAAACATGGTATGCATGTGGATAAGATGAAGTAAGGAAGGTAGAAGTGCAAAAGTTGAAATGGGTGAAGGACTTGTAAACATACCCCTCGTTAAAAGGCGAAATGTGATTGCTGAATGAGAACTACAAAAACACCACACTGACAGTCTACTTTTAATATGCGGCACTTTCAGTGAATTTGTCTTTGTTGAGAAGTGAAAAGGCTATGTTATACTGCAATTTTTGGAGGGAACAGGTAAGAGTCGATGAAAGGCATATGTACTGGTATAAAATAGCTAGTACTGGTAGAAAGAGCAAGTGAGTGAGGAAAGTGGCTCAGTGTGTGTTAGGCAATTAGGAAGCAGCTGAAAAGTCGCCTGTGGTGGTGGACTCATACTAATGTTTACATAAAAGTTCCATCTTTAGCTGTGTAAGATTAACGTGACAGCAACTGTTGCCTTGCTTTTCGCTGGAGACACCATCCCATTTGTGTGCGTGCGTGTGTGTGTGTGTGTGTGTGTTTGTGTGTGTGTGAAGAATCTAATGGTTACTTTTGGTCAGGTACATATGTAATTGTAATAACCACAATGCCCTCTTAAAAATTCTCGATATCTTCACACTTTTTGAATACGCCAGCCACTACAAAGCCTATAAGTCCTACCAAACCAAGACCTCCTTCTGATACTCACGATGCGGTTTCGAACACTACTACTAACATCAGAATTTATTCATACTCTTCCAATGAGATCTCAGGCTTTGTACTGACAAGCGTACCGAAAAAGTATAAAGAAATCGAGAAATGAAGAGGGCATTACGGTTATTACAGCAATTACGCGCATACTGCGTTCTCTCTCTCTCTCTCTCTCTCTCTCTCTCTCTCTCTGCAAACACATTTATTTATATATACATTTGGAAGGGAGAGAGAGTGAGTTTGGGTTAGGTACACTAGCACTACAACCTGACCTAAGAGCAAGAGAATGTTGTCTAGGGTCGAGAAAAAGAAATCACGTGAACCCATTACCAGAACACAACTCATGACCTCTTCAGGCACGTTTATGCAAAGGTCACGTTGAACTTCAACTGTTGTTGAGGGCGCTATCTCGAAGTAAAAGGTTCCCATTATTTTGATCGTATTATCATAAATTACTTTAAGGACACCACTGATTCTCGTTTCTAGACTATCAAAGGTCTCGCTGAATGGAAAGCGGAACTGGAAGAAGGCAGAGCTAAAGAAGTTAGGAACAGATAAAAAGCAAAAGACTGAGAGTAATGACTGGGTCCCAAAGACTGAAAATAATGACTGGGTCCAAAGGGACGATTCCAATGACTTTTAACTCGTACCCCTACACTAGAAGAGTGCCTTAAAAATCTACTAAAAATCCCACAATACAGGGCGTGACTCAATGTTTACAATGATATTGGGTTCCTTCTCGCCTGTAAAATTCTGCGTCAGAACTGTTTTGAGTTCTCTTCTACTGAATGACCTGTTGATCTAATACCAATGATCTCAACAGAAAGTATGTGAACTTAGTTGCGCTTAATGATATCGCAAGTACAAAATAAATACCATGGTTATCACGAAGTCAATGAAATCTGCATTATTTCTGCGACACAAATGAACTTCGACAATATTATGTCTTGGATTTTATACCAACACACACACACACACACACGCACACACACACACACACACACACACACACACACACATATATATATATATATATATATATATATATATATATATATACATACATGTATGGAGTAAAGCAGTGTTGAAACAAAATAATTTACTCACACAAACATCATTTGCAAATTAATAATAATAATAATAATAATAATAATAATAATAATAATAATAATAATAATAATAATAAAAACTAGAAAGTAGCGCACAGAACTTACACAGTTCATTGAACACTTACACTGAGCTGAAAAAGTCTCACAGTTTTACATTTTAATCAACTTTTTTTTCATTATACACAAACTACCTACGCAATGTCGACAATACGTAGACATGCATAGTATATGCTGCGAAATACAGTCATGAACGCAGACGCATGCAAACTATATTACATATATATCAGGTTTTTTTTACCCTTCCTTTATTATGAATCTTTCTCCAGTTCATCAAACGGCAACATTAA
>NC_061098.1:21448647-21461147 GCF_015104395.2 Macrobrachium nipponense | reverse complement strand
TTCATTATTTATTACGTTATTATATCCGTATAACACTTATATAACGATGACATTTTAACTTCCCTCTTACTGTTTACTAATCAGCTTTTCAGAAATGTCCAAATGTTCCGAAGGTTCCTACATTTCCAGTGGCTTCAGTTCCTAAAATTCCATGAATGAAGATCATAAACCTCTGCAGGGGTCCTCTCACTCATTATTTCCCCATTTCTTTGTCAGATACGTTAAAGATTTCCGTAACTTATGTCTCGGTTACAAATGAAGGCTTTCTTTTTGCTTCTCTTGATCTAATCCTTTATTTCCTTTACCCTCTAATTCTTCTAATATCAGTTTTACATTTAGTGCACTTACCATTCTCCTTACTTAAACCATTTCTCTGCTTAATGCCACGTACGGGTTCATTTTTTTAGTGAACCTCCTCCAATCGTTTGTCTTTTGTGTCCTTTCTCTTGTTTCTCTTGACTCTCACGTCTCCTTGAATGCAGGATCTCCATCTACTCTATGCCTTCATTTTCTTCGTGTATTCCCTAGCACTTGCCTTTCCTCTTCTTCGTGTTGTCCTTAGCACTTGGATTTCCTCTCCTTCGCGTCCCTAGCACTTCCATTTCTTCTTCGTGTCCCTGGCACTTGCGTATCCTCTTCATCGTGTCCCTAGCACTTTCCTTTCCTCTTCTTCGTGTCCATAGCAATTGCATTTCCTCTTATTCGTGTCCGTAGCACTTGCATTTCCTCTTCTTCGTGTCCCTAGCACTTGGATTTCCTCTTCTCCGTGTCCCTAGCACTTGCATTTCCTCTTCTCCGTGTCCCTAGCACTTACATTTACTCTTCTTCGTGTCCCTAACACTTGCATTTCCCCTTCTTCCTACCCCTAGCACTTGCATTTCCTCTTCTCCCTGCCCCTAGCACTTCCATTTCCTCTTCTCCGTGTCCCTAGCACTTCCATTTCCTCTTCTCCGTGTCCCTAGCACTTCCATTTCCTCTTCTCCGTGTCCCTAGCACTTCCATTTCCAGATTTGCAACAGGTCGCGCTCACCGTCTCTCTTCCTCATCAGATACATAAACTCATAGTATTTTTAACACTTAACTGATGTGTTCCTTCCTTATCTCTCTTCTCGCCTCTGCATTCGTCCACCTGAGCATCTTCATTTCCACAACATGTGACTTAACTTTCCTGTTTTACCTTAGCAGTCAGTGCCGCTTCTAGCCCAAACAACAAAGCTGGTCTTACCGCTACCTAATGTACCTTGCCCTTCTGCCTTATGGTCTGTCGCAGAACACGACTGATACACCTTCGAATCATTCTATCTGGTTTGAAATCGGTAGTTTACCTCTTTACTCATATAATCCACAGCATATACTATAATCAAGCCCATATTACTTGAAACATTCTAGTTACAACTCGATTGCGCCCAAGTTTTATTTGTTCTCTTAGTTCTATTGGTACATTGCCCTTTTCTATCGTCTGCTTCAATACCTACCACAGTATATCTACTGCCTCGTCGCCCCTCAACAGGTGCGCCATCTGGGAAGGAATCTGTACCACGTTTAATCTTTCTCAGAGCGTTCTTACTTACGACCACAAGGAGTAATAAGTCGTCCTCCATGAGAACAAAGCTAATATTGCTTTATTAACAACTGGAAATGCCAGGCAGTGTCACTTTCTTCACACAGATGTCAGGACGGAAACAAAATGCCCTTGAAGAGTTAAATTCTGAAGGAAAAAAGAAAAGCAAACGAACTAGAAAGGTCGAAAGGTCGGAAAAAGGTCACTGCCTTTTGCAGAGGAAATAAAATTATAAGGCTTCAGTGACGCAGACATTCCAATCAAACACAGGATTGTCCATCAGAAACTCGTCACCCATTTAGACTATAGTTGCATGGACTGGTAGGTGATGGGCCGGGGGCTATCCATGGACCTAGCAAATGCGATCCGAGTGCTTCATCATTCAGCCATAGCGCTAACTGTAGCTAATTACAAGTTGTAAGGTGCAAACCACAGATATAGCAGCAATCATGATCCAAGAGCCTTACCAATCATCATATATGCATAAATAGCAATACCTTACCAATCATCATTTATGCATAAATAGCAATACCTTACCAATCATCATATATGCATAAATAGCAATACTTTACCAATCATCATATATACATAAATAGCATACCTTACCAACAATCATATATGCATAAATAGCAATACCTTACCAACAATCATATATGCATAAATAGCAATACCTTACCAACAATCACATATGTATTATAGGCTAGTGTTAGTGATTTACATGTTGTGTCAGCTGCCAACAAGTAAGGGTTGTCATTAAGTGTAGTTTTGTCAAAGGGGAGTGGTTATATATGCATAAATAGCAATACCTTACCAATCATCATATATGCATACATAGAAATACTTTATTTATATGTATCTAAGTAGATACAAAAATACACCTAGTACACCTGCAACGTTATTATATTCTAAACGTTACACAACCGGACAAACTGAAATAAAAAGAAGCGCTAAAAACCTACTACATAAAATTCGGGCAGCTTATCCAACTGGACGTACCACTCTAACAGGAAAAAAAATCAGCAAATTCTATAAAGGCAGTCAATCACATTAGGCCGAAACGAGTCCTCCATTATATAACTTCTAAATGCGTTAAATTAGGCAGCGCTGGGGTCCGGGTGAGGAGGGGGTTGAGGAGGAGACGCGCACCTACCTGGGCCGTTTTAGCGTAATGGGGCCCACTACAACCATGGATAGGTAAATCATTACATAATTAGTATAACAATGAAAGCTAAATTATTGTATAATTACGTCACTTAAAAGTTTATTTCAGTGAACAACGAGTTGCCAAATGTCATTACTAAAATATCGGAAACAAAGGCTACCTACGCCGATTCCCGCCAAATCGAGTTGCACTTTTCCTCTTTGCTTCATTATACGCATTTAATCTGCAAAAAAAAGAGAAAAATTGGGTCCGTTTTCGCGGCGAGTGAACTAGATTTCCTATGTACCCTCACTTCGCCATTCATGCATGCCAGGTTGAACGTCATTGTTGTGAAGCCTGTGTGTAGAGGAAATCAATCAGACACCATGATTAGTGTGCTATGCACTCTCGCCAATCTAACTTGGAAAACGACCATTTATGTTTAGCAACATACCCAGCTGATGGTGACGCAATACATACAGGGACGCAAGGTTCATTAATCTATATAAAAGTGAAGAATACTAGAATTTAGAGAGATGCATTAGAATTAACAAACACATGTCAAATCCAGATGATCTGGGCATGCGTCTATAAAAAAGAATATAAGCCACAATGAAATAAATTCGCTAACACCGTCAAAAAATATATTCGCCCACACCTCAGCATTTCCTGAACAAGAGGAGACTTCGGAGTCAACCAAACTAGTTTCAGATTAAGTAAGTCAACCAAACTAGTTTCAGATTAAGAGAGTCAACCAAACTAGTTTCAGATTAAGGTAAGTCAACCAAACTAGTTTCAGATTAAGTAAGTCAACCAAACTAGTTTCAGATTAAGTGAGTCAACCAAACTAGTTTCAGATTAAGTAAGTCAACCAAACTAGTTTCAGATTAAGTGAGTCAACCAAACTAGTTTCCGATGAGGTAAGTCAACCAAACTAGTTTCCGATGAGGTAAGTCAACCAAACTAGTTTCAGATTAGGTAAGTCAACCAAACTAGTTTCAGATTAGGTGAGTCAACCAATCTAGTTTCAGATTAAGTGAGTCAACTAAACTAGTTTCCGATGAGATAAGTCAACCAAACTAGTTTCTAGGTAACTCAACCAAATTAGTTTCAGATTAGGTACGTCGACCAAACTAGTTTCAGATTTAGTAAGTCGACCGAACTAGTTTCAGATTAAGTAAGTCAACAAAACTCGTTACAGATTAGGTAAGTCAACCAAACTTGTTACAGATTAGGTAACTCAACCAAACTAGTTTCAGATTAAGTGAGTCGACCAAACTAGTTTCAGATGAGGTAAGTCAACCATACTAGTTTCAGATTAGATAAGTCAACCAAACTAGTTTCAGATTAGGTAAGTCAACCAAACTAGTTTCAGATTAAGTCAACCAAACTAGTTTCAGATTAGTAAGTTCTAAACTTTTTAGTGCAAAAGCACATTGAAGTTCACGGGAGATGCACAAGTGTTCTCTAATAACTCCTTTAGCCCTGACAGAGGACAAACGATAAGTTCCTAACGGCCACGTTCAGGAGGATGAAGCATCCGATCTGTTCATGAAACCTCTGTAAAACCTCGGCGTCTTGTAGTGGCAAGAGCGGTAGTAACAGTATTGAGAAAGAAACAAACGATAATTTCCTATGGAAAGTCATCCTCCTTTTGGCTATCTCATTATATTAACGTCCAGAATTTCATATTACTTGTTGATCAAGCTCAAATTACTTGTACAATATTTGATCAACTGAAAACTTGTGTTGCTGGATTCGACATGGTATTTACTTGAAAAAAAGATATGGAGCGACGCTTTAGATTTTATCAGAGAAAGTGTGGTGTTTTGAAATACACAATTATTAGTGTCAGGTTATCAATATATGAAACTGTCACCGACAGGCAGAAACGACCAATTGTTTTTATCTCAAAAACTTCGTGAAGGCATTTGCTTGGAAATACAAGCTTCAAATACGAGGCAAAAGAGAAAACGAACGTGACGTAGAATTTTCGTTAATAATAATATCTGGGAATGATACAAATGCTTTGCTAGTTATCATCACCAAGATGAAAATAGTGCAGTGTAAAGACGCCTGAGGAACAACTTTTTCATGCTTGTTAATTTGCTATCAGACTTCCCGTATGCGGCAAAATTAAAAGCAGAACACTGAATTATAAAAACAAATCAATCATCAGCTGAAGAAGTATTAAAGCCTATTTGAAACCTTAGGAGACTCGAAATCAATAACCTTACCAGGGTTCCTTAGTATTATGCTGAAGTAAATATAAGACTTCCGGTAGTGGGCAGTATGTACGCCAGACTTGAAAATATCAATTATTTTGTGTAAACATGTGGAGAAGACCAGGAGTAAGTAAACTGCCTTGATTTATTCTTGATAATATTTAAACGTGGAATCACATGACGATACATCTGCTTCTTTACAAAAGCCATTTTTATCGTTAATTAACACCAACAAATTTGAATTTATTCTTAACAGTCGCAAAGCTTTTGGGGTCCAAGCTTGATTAAGGTTGGCAAGACCGTCTCGCCTCCTTCGAGTCGATATATATATATATATATATATATATATATATATATATCTATATATAATAATAAACAAACAAACAAGTGGCAGAACAACATATAAACAAAAGCAGGTTATATAATGTAACTCAATGGAAGATAGATTTTAATATCCGTGATCACCACCTTAAGAATTCTTCGGGGGAGGAAATACAGCATCCAACCAACCATCCCAATGGCTCTTCAATTACGTGTAATAATAACATCGCCGCAGTTATTGAAAACTTATGGGAAGAGAGAGAGAGAGAGAGAGAGAGAGAGAGAGAGAGAGAGAGAGAGAGAGAGAGAGAGAGTTCCATACAAAACTGTTATAAAAAAAATAAGTGTAAGTAAAATTATAAATACTTTGATTTCAGAGTAAGAGCGGGTTGCAATTACGGCAATATTTCTTGAAAACAAAGAAAGATACAATTACGCAAATACATACATACAGAGAGAGAGAGAGAGAGAGAGAGAGGAGAGAGAGAGAGAGAGAGAGAGAGGTCTCCTTCAACACCATTTTCATTAAACGCCTCAACGAATGACAAACAATAATTCTCCTTTCATTTCAAACTTGCACAAGGAGAGGTTCGTATTCCGTAACCTCAAACTCACCTCGTAGACAACAACGAGGTCGCTAAGTTCAAACATCTGAGTGATTCGAAGCAAAACTGACGCTATAAAGACCTCGCGATGACTCTACATTGAATAATAAACAAAAGTAAATGAATAAAAAAAGAAAGAAGTCAAATAAAAACGAAGCTTGTCATTTAGCGAGTGAAAAATGCACTCGAGCCAGAAAACAAACAAGCAGGCAAGCAAATATCACGCACACTTGAGACCATTCTGGAGCCAAACGTTCGAAAATGACTTCCTAACCTAACAATAAAAACTAATGATCTGACTCTTACTAGATACCCGAAGCAGTCACCTCACCCTTAACCCAAATAAAAAGCTACCGAGATGGATCATTACTTAGAAAGTTCTTCCGACGGGCGACCTTGCAATCAATCTCCTCCTGTTGCCGCCGCTGCTGCTGATAGCATCGATGCTATCAGGCATGGATGAGCAATCTTGGAGTCTTGAAACCGCTTATTTAGGACCTTCGGAAATTACACCCGGAAAGGTAACCTTAATTCGAATGTTATGCACTTTTTATTTCTCTCTCTCTCCGATTTCGCAATGCAGAGCGAGTCAATCAAAGGATCCCTGTATATATTTGCAAAGGCAAAATTAAGCCGACTGGCCCAAAGTGACAAATCTCTCATATAAAGAATGTGTGTGAGAGAGAGAGAGAGAGAGAGAGAGAGAGAGAGAGAGAGAGAGAGAGAGAGAGAGAGAGAGAGAGAGATAATGACCCAAATCGCATTTCTCTTTGCGAGAGAGAATGATCAAGCCCATAAACTCAACACGCAAAATATTGAAACGTATAAAACTGTTTACAACACGCGCAGGAAACCTAGTACACATGATGGATACCCATTGCCTATGCATATATATTCATCGGTGGTTTTCTCAGGGTCACTGCAGGGGTCAAAAGCCTCCGGGAAAAGCAATTGGGGTCCCAAGGGGTCACAACAGCTGCCTCGGTCCACGCCTTCTCCGTGACCCCCCCAATACCACAAACCTCTCAGGAGGAACGGTCGGAATGCCACTGCTGACTGACAGAACACGAAGCCCTCTAATGCCATTCAAAAACAAAAAACATAAACAAGGCTAGTTGCGTGCTCGGATAAAATTATTCGAATCAACCACAAACATTCGTCAATAGCAGTAAAATCATCAGTCGAATGAGAAGAATCGTATCTGTCATAATGCTTTTTTAAACCAGAGACATAATGGCGATCGTGACAAAAGTGTTATAATTCAGAAATATTTGTAATAATAAATGTTAAATCACAATTTACAAATACATATGTATGCAATATATCTAATAAAAGGAGCCCATAAAAACGACAAAATATAGATAGTAAGTACTATATTTCAGAGACAGCTGTCTCTCTCTTCAGGTAGGTAATGAATGAGAAAAGTTATAGAGAGAGAGAGAGAGAGAGAGAGAGAGAGAGAGAGAGAGAGACGAAGCCTTCCATTATCGTAATTTTAGTTTGTTGCTGAACCGGATTTAATTTAGGCTACATATTTTGCTAATCTTTGCAGCGACATTCGTTCAGTTTCGAAACTCATTCTTCGATAATGCTAAAATTGTTGAAGTTCAACGACTTGAGAAAAAATAAGATCAACTTAATAACAGCACTAACAATAGATCTTCCCACAGAATGCGAGGTTACAGATGAAGCAGGGCGAAACAAAATAAAAATAAAAAACGGATCGCGACGAAAACACAAAATCATCACCGATCGCCCTAACCGTGTAATTCTCTCAGGAAAACAATCAAGCGATCACCTTGCAACTGAGAGAGAGAGAGAGAGAGAGAGAGAGAGAGAGAGAGGTTAGTTACCAAGCCCTCTGAGTAAACCTACCTCCAGAGAATGAGTTTGGTGCGGATGAATTCGGTACAAAACTGCGTGTGTTTAAGTATCAAAGGAAATATTCCACCAGACCTGGGCTAAGTATCAACAACCTTAATTAACTTTTAGAGTACTGGGGTTATGTTGGAGGGGGGGTGGGGGGGGTGGGGGGGGGGGGGGGGGTGGCCTCTAGCACAGAAAAAAAAAAGAGCAAATCAACAAGATACTGCCATCCGGGACTCAATTTACTCCGTCTACACAGGCTGAGCACAAAAGACGTAAACTGATGTTTCGCTTTTTCTCTTCTATTTTTTTTTCTCTTCTATTTTTTTTACATGCAAAAACTGACAGGTCGAGTAACCTGATGCCCATTCTATCTCTGAAAATAGGGAGGGTTGCAGAAATCGTGAAATTAGCAAGAAATTCGATTGCTTAAAAAAAAATTTGTAGTTGAATTTTTTTTTTTTTACCGAAGGACACGATGTGTCCATCTGTTATTTTCGTATTGTGGGTGACCGAAATCACGATGGCAGATACCTCCACGAGTGCAAGAATTACTTAGATACATCTACGAGTGCAAGAGTTACTCGATGCCTTCTGTGCAAGAATTACTCTCGATGACACTACGAGTGCAAGAACTCTACGAGTGCAAGAATTACTCTCGATGACTCTACAGTGAAATAATTATTCTAGATGCCTCTACGAGTGAAAGAATGGCTCTCGATACCTCTACGAGTGCTCGAATTACTGTCAATGCCTCTACGAGTGCAAGAATTACTCTCGATACCTCTACGAGTGCAAGAATTACACAACAAAGTAGTGAATCAGGCGACGAGTGATTTTGAAATACTCTTATATATGAAGAAAGGAGACTATACTCGGTTTTTTCCATGTCCACCCGCCTGTGGTGTTTGCGTATGGTAACACTGCGTCCCGGGCTTTAGATAGTTACATTAGGCTTACATTCAACAATAATAACTATCATATTTCGAATATTAACGGTGTAATTTGCATAAGGTAAATTATCAAAAGACTTTTCAGTTGCAAATGTACACCCAGATATCCTTTTATTTACCTAAAACTTACACATAGCGCAACTATCTAAAGCCCAAGACGCAGTGTTACCATACGCAAAGACCACAGGCGGGTGGACAGATGGAAAAAAACAGAGTATAGACTCAGAAATGATTGCTGGAATAAACAGGAGGAAATAATAATTCCATATGAACTTTGCAAAACCCCGCTTTGGATTTTTAAACCCAGTGAAATTAAAGGTAATAAATAAGTGAAACTCAATTAAATGCAACCCGCGATAGCATAAAAATCCCTAACCAACACAACGATTCAGAATAATAAGTAACGAATGATCATGAAAACATTACCTATACCATGAAAACAGCGTAGTAAAAGTGAACACGCTAATAACGTAGGTAAGGTTTAATATGTATAGTAAAACAAAATAACGACAATAATACACTGAAAATCAACCACAAAGAATAATAATACCAACCCAATTAAAAGTCGACAAAGAGGAGTTAATGCAAATTGTGGTGTAAGTAAAAGAAACTTTATGAAATTTATGGAATCTAAGAATCAATAACTTTTCAAATTCAAAACTAAAAATAAAACTAAAAATACAAATATAAAAAGAAATAGACAAAATATTATAGTCAAACTGTATATCGCCCCGATACATACATGGAATTCCTGCTTACTTTGAATTAATAATAATAATAATAATAATAATAATAATAATAATAATAATAATAATAATAATAATAATAATAGTTGTGATAAAAGTAGCGATAGTAATATAATAAAACAATGAAAATGAGACAAATACAAAAACAATGCAGAGCCATTCATTTGGCCTCAATTTGTATAACATTTGAAAGTGAATATTTATTCCCGCATCTCAAGCAATAAGAAATTGCGATTTAGTATGCAAGCACGACCAAAAGCATCCTTTTATTAAGGAAGAGGGAAATTGCATAAAGGGCAATCATATCATCTTCATCTTGCGATAATAAGATGCATTTTTGACGGTATACCGAAACTACATCTCCCTCTGTGTACAATTCTGAATCGTAGTAAACAATCTGTCTTTATACATTTCCATTTTTCCCGTCATCCATAGCAAAGTTGAAATGGAACTCATTTTATTCTCCAATAGATTAATTAAATTTTCATTTTTTCCTTATTTTTCATAATGCAACGAGGCATACTGAATCAAATTCTAATTTAAGTGATTTTCAAAATTAAGAAATTTCGTTTCTCTTTTTTTTTTCCCAGGGAGAAGGTTTCATCCATATCTGCAATCAAACACACACACACACACACACACACACAGAGTAAAGCTGCACCCGGCCATCCACGCACGCTGGAAAAGACAGCTGCTTGAGGAAAATAATATCCTTTGAGATCATGACCTCTTATGGTGCTAGAACCACTATGGGCGGATCCTGAAAAAAGTCCTTGAAGTCCTGGCCCTCGGAGAGAAGGAGGGGTGGGGTGAGGGGGGGGTTCCCTACCGTAAGAGGGGTGGAACTTCCCCTTTAGGAGAATGGTAGGCACTGGGAGAGGAGAGAGAGGGAGATGAGTAGGGGGGGGAAAAGGGAGTTCCCTATAAAGAGGATTGGAAATTTTCCTTCTGGAGAATGGTGACAAATGTTTTTAAAAATGATGGCGACTCCTTTATGCCTTTACATAACAATCAAAAGTTTCAAGGTTTTTATCAATGAAGACCCTTTCTTTCATCACCAGATTCTAGCACAAAAGAACCTGTGCTGGATATCACAGTTCCTAAATACTAATTAAAAGTTTCAACCTCCTTAATCCTTTCCCCAATTTTACGTGATTTCATTCCTTTGTGCATATTCTGTTCTCATGACATTTGTTTTCTTTAAATTTTTCTTTTTACAGTTCCCTCTCTCTAGATATATAATGCAGTTTATTAAGCAAGCTTTGTAAAATTGTGGTGTTCTACATTAATTGGGCATTATTAATCTGTCAAGTTGCTATTATCATTACTCCACTCTGATCATTTTTTTTATTACAAAATCGATGAAAAGTGCAAACAGCAGAGGGAAAATAACATTCCCTTGTAAAACCCCACCATTTGTTGCAAATCAACTCGACAAGACCCAAAATCCAATAAATTAGATTGCAATTCATTTTCTGCCTCTTCTATCTTTTCAATTAGATTCAGGGTTCTAATGAATAGTTCCAAATGTCTATTTTCGACTTGTCCTTATTATTCAAAAACAAGGAGATTCTTAGCTCCCCATATGTGTAAGACTGTGGGCCATATCTACATCGCGTTATCCGTTAATGTGGCAGATTCATGAAAGTTTCATTGACTCAATACACTAAAGGATAACCAGTTCCTTGTAGTATTATGCAGTTCTGGCTAAGGACGATGACTCCTGCCAACTGGCTGTTAACCAAGGTCGTCCACAAGGCATCCAGAGTTGTAGTCGAGGAGGCAGAGCACCTACCACCCCAACCCTATCCATCATCACACTGCCAATGATTTCGGGTGTTATTCGTGATCAAGGCCACATTTTTTTGTTATTATGGATCTAGCATTTCACTGAAGACGTGCTTGCACTCTGGACTTGGTGCCCTCATCCAGGCACTACAGGCTAGGCCTGTTGCTCATTAAGGGGACATAAATACAACATCCTTAAGGTGTGTACATAACCCACTTAGCCAAAAAGGGATAGAGATTACCGTAACAATAAAAGCCACAACACTAGTTTTTCTTTTCCTGTAGAAGTCACTGGGAAGGGCGACAACAGATCATTACTAAATCCATGATAATGGTCGATAATCATCACTACAACCAGTTCAAAACTTGAAGTCTAATGCTCATCTATACGGATTTGAAACACTTGTGAATACACACTTTACTACTAATTAATCGCCATTGAGACCTGCCAAAAAATTCACAATACACTGCTCGTTAATGCATTTTTCAACTGCTGAGAATTTATGACCCATATTCATGAAATCCATCAGACCTAAAGGAGGAATTATGCTGAAGTGTCTTTCATTAACAAATTTAAAATCCACATTTACATTTATCTGTTGTCAAAGAGGAGGACACGCTTGTATTCTCAATAACGCCACCCACAATACAAACTGGCAGTTAAAGAAATAAAATGTGAAGGCGTTATTTAACGCTGTAACTGAAAAAAAGGGGAAAAAACATGAAATATCTTTTAAAACCAAAGCGCAAACGGTATCCCTTTGGAATAAGAAATAAACGACAACAAAGAAGAATAAGAACTAAGACACATAAAGAGAAACAGAGACAGAAATCGAACTGGACAATGAACGGGACGAGAAAAAAAAGGACGAAAAAGAATGAGAGACAAAAGGAAAGAATAGAAAAAGGGAAGAGAGAAAGCAAATAGAACAGAAGGGGGGAAAAGAAAAGAAAAGAAACGACAGAAAAATCAAAGGCCCAGTCAGTGAATACCCCTATTGTAAGCTGGAAGCATTGGGGTGCGAAGATAAAAAGCGAAAGGAAATTAAAGCCGACGAAAGAAAAAATGTTAAAAAAAAGACATAGAAGACCTGAGGAAATGGGGAACCTTTGGTATCTGTGTCCTACTATACAGATATTAACACATTCTGATATGTGTCTTTCCATCTATATATATATATATATATATATATATATATATATATATATATATATATACACATATATAATGTAGTATATTATATATATACACACACACACACACATATATATATATATATTTATGTCACCCAAG
>NC_061098.1:21436147-21443647 GCF_015104395.2 Macrobrachium nipponense | reverse complement strand
TAGCTTAACCTGGGGCTTAGGAGGACTTAAAATCAAGAAGCCAAAATACATCATAACATTCATAAGAGAGATAAAAACAAATATATATATATATGTATATATATTATATATATATATATATATATATAAATGAGAGGTATTAGTATATACATAAATAGATAGCGAAAGATAAAAATGATTCAAAATATATATACATTTTTTTGTGTGTGTGTACCCTGTAGAAGTGTATATGTTAAATACACGAAAGTTCTTGGTATATGCAATTTGACATTTCTTCCTTTCTCTTACACTACATGTGGTTACGTGATCCTCGTGACGGCATACCACAAATATATATATATATACACATACTCATATATACTGGTATGCCGTCACAAGGATCACGTGACTACATGTACTGTAAGAGAAAGGAAATATTAAATTGCATAGATACCAATAACTTTCGGTGTATTAAAATATACACTTCTTCAGGGTACACACACACATACACACACATAAATGTATATATATCATGAATAATTTTTATCTTTTGCAATCTATTTATGTATATAAGAGTACCTCTGATTTACAGGTGACAGTTTTGACACTGCTATTATCCTCATCTCAGACCAAATATACACATTACCTAAAACCTCCGCAACTCAAGTGAAGATTAGTGACACAAAAGCAGGGGTTCGGTCGGCATTTAAAATGGATTCAGTTATAAGACGGAAATTGTCGAAGGAGCTTCCTCACCCTATGACAATGTTCACAGCGCAAAATGACTACCATAATTTCATCATGACTTCAGAGTTCAACTTCCTTAATGCAATCCTTCTTTCGCCTGTTGTGTAAGTTAGATGGATTAGAAAAAGATGTCTCCAAATTGTCAATCTGGCATCTCGACGATAATTCACATGCTTGAGAGATGACGAACGCACCCCCACACACATTTCCACTTTCCATCATTTGTGCAGGTTATGGGTCCTGTATATATATATATATATATAGATTATTAAGTACATTATATATATATATATAAATTATATCTTAATTATATATGATATTATATATAGATATATATATTATATTTTAACATACATACATATAACTCTTGGTTTGGGTAACCTTAGACTCGCATCTTACTTTTGATAAACATCCAATGCTAGTGTCGTCTACTTTCGTATAACTGTGACCCAATCAATGCAACCCGTTTTAGGTCACTTGTCCTTCTTTAACTAAAATACTGTTCTCCGGAGTGGATGTCTGCTTCTGCCAGAGAATGATCTCTTTTACACAATGATGGTAGGTTTCATTTTCCTAACATTAGCAGTTATGACTTGGACCATCCACGGATGGTCTATTGCCTGTCAATTTTCCAAAAGTTCTATTGCCGAGAGTAACTACCAATATGCAGTAAAGGTGCCTCGTTGTTGAACATTTTAAGTCTCCCTGGAAATGTTGTGCCACTGGAACTTGATAAGATCGAGCGAAGAAGAAACATATCACTCCCCTAAAACAATTCTCCTTGTATTTTGATCATTGACATTTTTATCTATCTATTTATTACTTTGTTATTCACGTTTTCTTTGCTACTAACTGCCCTCTTCTTCCTGTATTTCTAATTCTGTTCTGTTATTTCTTTCAAGTGCACACCGTACTCTTTGGAAGTTTGAACTTCAAGGCAATGGCCCCTTTGGTCGTTACATATAAACATATTATATATATATATATATATATATATATATATAATACACACACATATATATATATATATATAATATACATATATATATATATATATATATATATATATATATATATATATATATATATATATATATATATATATATATTATATATTATATATATATATATAGATATATTAATGAAAATGAATGATTGGAAGTTTTCTGGCATCCTGACATCGAAGGTCATTGACGGCGTGTATGTATATATATATATATATATATATATATATATATATATATATATATATATATATATATATATATATATATATATATATATACATATATACATATATATTATATATATATATATATATATATATATATATATATGTATATCAGCTACGATAAACTGCGAAAATGACAGAAAGTAGAAAGCTAAATGAGTCAGGCAGCAGATCCTCCAGAAGGTGAAAAAGGCGCAACAAGGCACGCGAGGACAAAATCATTTTTCCTGAAGGACTCGTGCCTCTTTTGCCCGTTTATGAATTCCCTTGAAATGTGTATTGGCAAATGACACATTCCAATAACAAGCTCTTCCATCTAGTCTCGAATTCTTGCATTTGATCCTTTTTTGTTTGTTTGTTTTCGCAGTTCGTGTTATTTTTTCTTTGCTCTTTCTCTCCGTGATCGAACGATTTTGAGTATCATGCCTTCCGTTTCCTGTTTCTTTCAGAATTCTCGTATTTCAGCAAATGTTTTCTCTCCTCTATTATTTTTTTCACCACCGTTTTTTTTTTTAGATGCTCTGCCATTTGCATCATTCAATAAGACATTTTTACAGCGCCGTTATTCATTCTCCCCGAAGGAACAAACGAACGAAAAAATGAATATGGATGAGAGAGAGAGAGAGAGAGAGAGAGAGAGAGAGAGAGAGAGAGAGAGAGATTTTCTACCAGACTTTTAACAGCCGAGAAAGAGGAGAAAACAGAGAAAAGGAAACCAGAAAAATAAAAAGGAGAGCGGAGGGAGAATCGCAAATTCGAGGGATTGTTCGATATTTGTTCCTTTCATAATCCCTTCCTCGGATTCTCCAAAAAATGAGGAGATATGTATGTGAATGAGAAGGTTGTGAAGGAAATGTAATGGAAACTATACGGGATTAAGTCATTGATTCAGAATTTAAGGGACGGACGTGACAGTAACTCCTGCTTTGCTCTAATCTGATGACACCCCTTTTCTACGATATTTCGTTTGTTGTTTGTGTGTGTTTTTACGTTGCATGGAACCTGGGGTTATTCAGCAGCGGAACCAACGGCTTTACGTAACTTACGAGCCACGTCGAGAGTGAACTCCTATCACCAGATATACACATCTCTAACACCTCAATGGAATACCCAAGAATCGAGCTCGCGGCCACCGACGTGGCAGGTCAAGACCATACCGATCACGCCACTGATTCACTATTTCTAAAATATTATTTTAGTGCTATTCATGCCTACCCGTTGCCTCCATACGCATAATTAAGCATGTTGCTGTGTTCACAAAACATCCAGTCTTCTGCTGGAAAGAGATAAACCACATTCCCTGGACAGTACACGACCGCAAGGAATGTATAACAATATAACAAAGGGTGAGAGATCTTATACCTATATTCTGAGGCGTTCTCGAGTAAAATATATACAAATGCAAAATGGATTACTGAGGCAATTGGGGTTAGCAGGAGCTACTAAAATTAAAGGAACATAGAAGAACGAGATTGATGGGGCACGCTACGCTGCACTAGGACCCGGCGCTGCTGCCCATCATATCTCCCCTACCCTCCCAATCCTTTACCTAGCACGCCCCAACCCAAGGCGGACTGACAGGTTTGCAGGAGAAGGGTGGATGTGTCATGTTTCCCCTACCTACCACGCGCCCAACCAAGGCGGACAGACAGGTTCGCATGAGGAGGGTGGACGCGTCATGTCTCCCTTACCCTTCCAGCCCCCTACCTACCACCTCCCCACCCGGGGCGGACAAACAAGAAAGCTCCACTCGGGTTTTATTATCATAGATTATATATAGTATATATACATATACACTAGCTGTGTATCATATATATATATATATATATATATATATATATATATATATATAGTATATATATATGAATCTTTCAGTATTGAAACTAAAACTAAAGAGTGATTTTCAACTTCCCGGTTCCGGATTCATTCGTTTGAGGAGAGAGAGAGAGAGAGAGAGAGAGAGAGAGAGAGAGAGAGAGAGAAGGGAGGAATGGCCAAGAATAAAATCCTCTTGAGGTCATTAAAACTTTTTGGCGGTGATCAAAGTGAGAGTATGTTACCTCTCCCCTTAATTAAGAGGAGCCTGTAATCGAGATGCAGTAATTAAGCTGACCTAATTACTTCTATTATCAATGTTATTACGGCACTGCCGGCTCCTTATGTCAGTCAGGACAGGTCGTAGGAGAGAAGGATTTGAGAGAAAAAGAAACGTAAACCTGAAGTCATTTAAAATTATTACTTTCAATAATTTGATTTTATCAAATCATTACATGGCTGCTTATGGTAATGGTTCACAATACTTATTACGTTTGTAATTAACAAAGCAAATGATTCAATAATCACACACCTTTGCAGCGCATTACTCGCTATAATTGACAATTCTAATATGATAAATGGTTTGCAAAGCCCCACTTAGTCATCCACCGAACAGGACAAAGGAAATGTTTCCTATTGATTATATACATATTTCTAGTACGTTTCACTTGAATTTAAAAAAAAATATACAGCATCTAAATAAGAACTGAGAAGAAAATGAAAAACTTGAAGGTTTCAAAAAAAAAAAAAACATCTGATTGAATTGTACGGAATCTCTTTCAAATAAAAACCTATTGGCTTACAATGGTGTATCACTTGGAAATTATAACTGTCGAATTAGGAAAAATACCCCATTGGGAAAAAGAATTCCTATTCCAATACATATATTATGTATGCGGATTTTATTTAGAAAAAAAAGGGGAGGGAACGCAGTGCATGTATGCATTCAGTCAGGATTGTGTTGAAATCTTTTCAAGCAACAAGAACCAAAAAATTGACAACTTATCAACCAAAAAATTGACAACTTATCAACCAAAACACTTGCAACTTTTCAACCCAAAAAATGTACAGCGTATCAACTAAAAAATTTACAACTAATCAACAGAGAAAATAACATATCAACCAAAAGCATTTACGACTTATCAACCAAAAATTGACAACTTGTCAATCAAAATATTAACAACTTATCAACCAAAACATGGACAACTTATTAACTAAAAAAAATGTACAACTTATCAACCAAAAAATAACGGCTTATCAACCAAAAAATGGACAACTTATCAACCAAAGATTACAACTTGACCAAAGAATTTACAACTTATCTACCGAAAGAAATAACAACTTAACTACCAAAAAATTAACAAATTATCCAAAAAAACCTGACAGCTTATCTTCCAAAAAAAAGCAACTTACCAACCAAAAAATTAGCCACCTATTAAACAAAAAATTACCAACTTACCAACCAAAAAAACTGACAACTTATCAATAAAAAAAATTATCAACTTCCCAACCAAAAAACTAACAACTTATCAACCAAAAAATTAAAAACCTATCAGCCAAAAAACTGACAACTTATCAATCAACCCAAAAATTAACAACCTATCACCCAAAAAACTGACAATGAATATCGACGACATCAACATCATGAAATGACGGTCGAGCTAAAGCAACAACAACAAAACACTTCTAAGAGAAACCACTCTCAAATAAAGCATCATAACTTTCCTTCACCTTGTGTCAAAACAAAAACAACACTCACTACAACCACAAAGGGAATTTTATAATAGTAAGAGCCTCGCTATGGTTCTACCTTTTGGTTCCTTGATGAATGAAAAGCTTTACACAAACCATGTATACACTTCATTAAGCCGGTCCCGTGCCTAGAAACTCATTTTTTAGCTTTCAGTTAGAGGAAACTATTGTGCCGGCTTTGTTTGTCCGTCAGCACTTTTTCTTTCCGCCTTCAGATCTCAAAAACTACTGAGGCTAGAAGGCAGGAAGTTGGTATGTTGATCATCCACCCTCCAATCACCAAACATACCAAATTGCAACCCTCTAGCCCTCAGTAGTTTTCATTTTATTTAAGGTGAAAGTTAGCCCTGATCGTGCTTCTGGCAACGCAACAACACAGGCCACCACGGCCGGCTGAGATTTTCATGCGCCGCGGCTCATACGGCATTTTAGCATTAAACCGAGACCACCGATAAGATCTATTTTCGGTGGCCTCGATTATACTCTGTACAGAAAACTCGATTGCACTGAAGGAATTTAAAAAATTCGTGGGGAAATTAAAATTTTTTTTTTTTAAGTGTCGAGAGAGTGAAGACAGTGAGATAATATATCAAATTATTTGCCAGAAATTCGAAGAATTTAAAACGCGTGCATTCAAGCTAAGCCAGGAAAATCAGCCCTTTAACAATATACCTGGAATTTTAATGCAAATACAATTCAAGCGCTTTCAAATTACGATTCGAGCACGAATATTCGCTGGATGAGATATGCAGTCAGCGAAAGGATGTTTAATGTCAGAAATTGCTATTTTTGGGAAAAGAATTACTGTTCTTGACACATATCAAGGATTTTGTGAAACACAGAGCAATGTATTTATCTTCAAAAAAGATCAAAGAAACAACAGTGTAGAAACTTTCAATATACCTCTTCTTAAATTTGTTAAATTTATTTATTTGTCTAACATTACCTCTAAATACTCACTGACTTTCTGATTTGTAATTGGTGTTAACATCAGCACTATTCTCTCTGATCTGTATTCAAACATGATCATTTCATTCTGATTACCACCTAGACCAGTTGTTCCCAAACTTGACCGTACCAAGGATACCAAGGACCCCCAGAGGAGTTCCAGCCGAGGACCCCAGTCAATCAAAAGTTATCATTACTCTACCGGGATACCCAGTGCAACGTAGTATAATTTAATGTTTTCATATTCCTGCACAAATTAAGCTTATATTATAGAAATAATGTGTAATAAAGATGTGCAAGCTAGCTGCTTACACACGGAAGTATCGATAACACCGACACTAGGATGACAGAGAATCATTCATGTATATTTTCCATTGTATTTTCAGGAATTGAAAAAATTTTAATTTTTTCATTATGTCGCTGACCCCCTAGGGCCTTCTCCTGGACCCCTAGGGGTCCGCGAACCCCAGTTTGTGGATATATAACCGACAATCGAACGAAGTGAACGGTTTCAAACATCAAATATTTATTATACAAATTTTTTTTTAAAAAGCAGCATACTTCCAAAGACTTCTAATTCTACCATTATATGACCCCTGAAAGTAATCAATGGACAGCTGAAATAATAGCAACTATATTGCAGCCTATTTAGTGAAATCCTATCAACGCCAATTTGACTTGCCTAAGAATAAATATTTATATTTTCCCACAGACGGTATATTTATGGATAATCGAAATCATTCTAAGAACCGGATATATTTTATGCAGCGGCCCCAAAACTTAATAATAAAAGAAATAAATACTTTGCCAGAAAACTCCTTTCAAACTCCGATGAAAGAAACTTTTTATAGACTCTTCAAAGAACAGAATTTTAAAGTTACTTAAATCAGCCGAGGAAGCAAATCCCCCCCCCCCCATCTCTCTCTCTCTCTCTCTCTCTCTCTCTCTCTCTCTCTCTCTCTCTCTCTCTCTCTCGTTCCGACGAAGGAGGAAGAAATAACAAAGGTGTCCCACTGAAAAAACACACA
>NC_061098.1:21418647-21431147 GCF_015104395.2 Macrobrachium nipponense | reverse complement strand
TATCTTACATACTACCCATCTACTACCTTCACCCTCGTATTTAAAGCCCTAGCCTTTACTTCACTCATTTTCTTTTACTCTCCATCTTATCACACTCAAATATCTGAACTACATTTACCTACAAAGATATACAGTATTGACCTAACACCAATCTACTTAATTTCTACATCAATCTATAACGCAAAAAAGTCTCTTGGCATTAAAGTAGGGTTCCATCAAAGACTAGGTCTTCCTCACAACCAGTACATGAATCATTGCTCCATTATATATATAAGTAAAATATTTTTCTAAATGGTAAATGTTAAAATACTACTTAATCCTTTGTATGCCTCAGCCCAAAAACGGGATCCTGGACAACAGGATCCGAACCAATATCACAGAGGCGAAGTCGTCTAGCTATAAAGAATTTGATGAGTAACCAACAACACAAAATTTACAAAAAGATTTTTTTTCCTTAAAAAAAAGGCCAGTGTATCCAATCACCTTGAAATGTATACAAATCTTAATGTCTTATCTGTTACTTCGTTTTCTTTATTACTGATCATTGCATCTTCAATCGTAGCCTCTTTCTGATCTGTTATTTTTATCTTTTTTACACGCGAGAATTTTGTTCTACTAAAGCTTGCTCGTCACGTTCATGAGAACAACAAGATTTTTTCCAAGGATTTTTTTTCCATGATAACAGCAATGCGATTAATGAGAGGAGAGAGAGAGAGAGAGAGAGAGAGAGAGAGAGAGAATACACTTTTCTATGGGAACATTTATTTAGAATTCTGCACAACCGGCAGGGCACAACAATTAGCTGTATTTTCAATGGATTTCTTCATTTTTCATGAAACAGCCTTACAGTACATATGCTTCTTTATATATAGCGTCTAGTTAAAAACAGCCACTTTGATTCTGACTAATGTTCCATACTTCAGTCAAACAAGCTATACTTTAAAATCAGACTACCAAATATTTTTACTAAAGACCTGATTACTGCAAATAAAAAAAAAACACCATTGTCTTACTGATAAATACACACGAAATTAGCTCTTTCTTGTTTGTTTAGTTGGTGTTTTAACGTTGCATGGAACTAGTGGTTATTCAGCAACGGGACCAACGGCTTTACGTGACTTCCGAACCACGTCGGGAGTGAACTTCTATCACAAGAAATACACATCTCCTACACCTCAGCGGAATGCCCGAGAATCGAACTCGCGGCCACCGAGGTGGCAGGTCAAGACCATACCGATCACGCCACCGAGGCGCTGATTAGCTCTTTCAGTCTAACTTAGAAGTTAGGTTAAAACTTCCAGAAAAACACTCATAAATGCTGCTGAATTAAAAGGACTAAGAATTCGAATTTTACTCAATATCGACAAAAGAATACAACCTCAAGAAACCGTCCTGAACCTCCATAAACATTAGGTATCTTCATCGTCATTTTTCTTCCGGTCTGGCATAGGCAAGGTCACGAAACTGACCTTCCAGTTGACCTTCCCCTCAAAATAAAAGTAAAACTTGGGAAATTCCTTCTAGAGACTCACACGCACACACTACCAGGGACGGAGGGAGACCAGAAATCCGCCCAGGTTTGCCATGTCCCTCATCAACAAAGGACAGCAATAATAATAATAATAATATAATAATAATAACAATAATAATAACCTCATAAACAAAGGACAAGAACAACAACAACAACAACAACAACAATAAAATAATAATAATAATAATAATAATAATAATAATAATAATAATAATAATAATAATAATAATAATAATAATAATAAGCCTAGTGGCGAAATGGCTTACTTCCGACAGCAGTGGAGACGACATTGATATGTCAAAGCTGGAGCGTTAACAAAAGGAATGTCATTAGAATACTCTATTCAATAGACTACTCAATGGACGACTCTAGGCCTCGCCAAAATAGGTCTCCTTAAAACAAAAGACTAGGGGATGTGGGGGGGGGGGGGTGGGGGATAGGGGGGCTACAAGTGAAGAGGTAAGGGACTAATGGAAGTCGAGCAATTTTTGTCCATCCAAGGCATGTCCGTAACGTTATTGTAAACTGAGAGTTCTCATATTCTCTATATGATGAAGAAAACCAGAGAGTTCTCATATTCTCCATAGAATGATGAAAACCTGAGCGTTCTCGTATTCTCTATATAATGAAGAAAACCTAAATTCTCATATATTCTCTATATAATGAAGAAAACCTAAGAGTTCTCATATTCTCTTTCAAATGAAGAAAACCTAAGAGTTCTCTTATTCTATATATAATGAAGAAAACCTAAGAGTTCTCAAATTATATATAATGAAGAAAACCTAAGTTCTCTTATATAGGAAGAAAACCTAAGTTCTCATATATTCTCTATATGACGAAGAAAACCTAAGAGTTTTCATATTCTCTATATAACGAAGAAAACCCAAGAGTTCTCATATTCTCTATATAAAGGTCTAATAAAACAAAGTGACACATTTCAAAACTTCCTCTTACACTGATTGCTTAATTCCATAGAATTCAATATAATAACTCCTACAATCAAGCCCAGCTACCAACTTTCTACCCACAAGACCGCAAGCAAAGTTCCCTCTTTTCACTCTGCATTTTGCTCGATAGCACGTTTTCATTTTTCATTCCTACTCCTCAAAATAAGAAGAAACCACCGACGGACATACAACAATGTACTCTCCTTGCCCGCGGCAAGACTGGAAAAAATAATCTGAATGGATATAAAGAGTCTTCCCTCTCGCAAAGTAAAAGTGACTCTCTCTCTCTCTCTCTCTCTCTCTCTCTCTCTCCTCTCTCTCCTTCAATTCCCTCCTCCTCCCCGTATTTTGCTTGTGGTTCACATGGCTATCCCAAAAAACTACTGGAATGTCCGACCGAGCATAGCACTGCCAATCATCAGCTTCTACTACATTCCTGTTCAGACAGGGTATAGAGACAGACTTCCAGATAACGACTTTCTTTCCTTCCCTACGACTTCCGTGAAATTTATTTCCTTTAATATTTCAAATTTTTGAGCAAAAGGTAATCTGAGGCTTCAATTACGTGCAAGAGGTTATACACAACACAGAAAACACTGATTATTATGCATAATTATCACTCTCTCAGATCTTCTACCAGACTAATTCGGGTGAAATTATACATACATTACACACATACACAAGCTGATCTTTTTTTTGTCACCACACTTCATAAGCTGTTAATTTTATTCAAGGAATTATTTATGTTTCTCCCAAATTATAAGGAAAAGTTTGTCCTCCGTTGCAAGAAGCTCAAATTTTGGCATTTTGAATAAAAATAGAGGTCTGTGTGCTGAACAGTATACGAAAAAGAATAGAAATAAGTTACTCAAATATATATATATATATATATATAGATATATATATGGTATATATGTATATATATGGTAATTATTAAAATTCAGCCGTTCCTCGTAACAGTGGGTCGCTGTATAAACTAAACAATCTGTGTCACATTTCTACTTTAAATGATAAATTGTGGATGTACTTCACGCGTAGAAAACTTTGCTCAATTGAGCTCTTAGTTTTTAATCTCTCTGAAGAACTCATCATCTGTAGTACCATACATTCTCAGCATCCTCCACACTGCCTCTCTGACGATTCCGTCATCAGTATTATTTTCTAGGTCCGTGTGGCGGTTTCCCTTTACTTTTAAACTGTCTCATACAACTGTTTCAGAGCACAGACGTGATTTGTACAGTCCTTATCTTGTCTAAACCCGTATTGTTCTTCCCTATCAGTCCTCCAGTCTTGTGTCTCACTTTCTCAATCAAAATCCTATCCCATCCACCTTCGCCTGTATAATAAGTAACATTATATATGTCCCTATCATTCTCACAATCACCTCCATCTCCTTTATCCTTACACACTGGAATAATTATCCCTCTTATTCACTTTGACCTTCCCTCTTATCTACTTATCAGACCCTTTTTCTTATCCATAGATACCTTAAAAATCCTGGTCAGCCACTCAGTAAAACTACAAACACAGCGCCACACCATCTAATGATGATCCTGTGAACTGGGTATCTGATTATCACATCTTTTCAATTCATCAACTTGTTCTTGCATCTTCTCAGCACTGACACAATCTAGCAAATTCTTTTACCTCGGCATTTCCTCTTCCCCAACCATACCTTTTGTCAACCACGGACCTAATTTCAGCAGTCAAGGTCCTTTCCAAATATCCACAAGACAGACCATTCTTACTATACTTCAGGAACTCCCTTCCTACCAAGCACGCCAAACATGTCAACTCTTTCTTTGTCATTTATATTTGCACTCAAATCCCCTACTACTCTTTCCCGCCTTTCAGTGAGTGTACAAACATCCAGCTTTGCCTCCTTAAGCAGACCAATACCATATCATATATTTTTTTTTTTACATTCAAAACAGTAGCATTTTCTTTTTTATGATATTTTAATAGTTTTGTAATGCCGTGAAAGGTAAGGGATAACATACTCCACTTCCTGGACATTTGGTGACATGCAAGTACAGCGAGCAGCGGCAATGCTATATTTATTTTTCCCAGCCTCATCCACAATATATAAAAGCGTGAAGTCACTGTCCTCTGGGGATAGCTCATTCTATTTATAAGCGTTCCCTTAAAGCAAATAAGGGCGCACGTAGGTACGTAGGTACGATAAAACTGAATCCCGACTTCATTTCCAATATCCGTAAAATTATTTACGAAGCGTTTTCGGAACTGCTTCAGCTATTAAAATGTTTTCTACTAACCAATCATATTTGCAGGCATTGTCATCAACTTAACCGATATCAATTTCATTAATAATTTCAATGTGATGATAGTGATAAAAAACAAAACGATATACTAGCAAATAAAATGGTATTACGAGAGAAAAATAGGCAATAAATAAATAAATAAATAAGCAAGCAAACACCACAAAACGAACCAAAGCAAGGTTCTATTCCTTATCTTGCAGCAAGCTCGTTTTACAATACACACGAGAAAGGCGAGGAAAAATAATCTTAATCAAGAAATACATAACAACTGCTAAGAAGTCCTCCTGGTTAAACCGATGGCGAATACGCCAAACGACGCTTTTAAAAAATAACATTTTCCACATTTCCAGATAGGACGCTGCATCATCTCAATCATACGATCGCAGTGAAAATATGGTTTCACTTTGATCTCTTCCTTCTGGACTTTCAGACGTAATTAAACTGGAATGAAGGAAGGAAGGCCGCGTCACGGGAACAGCTACGAGAGAGAGAGAGAGAGAGAGAGAGAGAGTCTTCAAATCTGTTGTGGCACCGAGGGGAAAAACGTCGGACCATTCAAGAAGCTCGCAATTTCCCTCAGCATCTTTTCTTAGCTACCGACATAACTAAGTATTCATTGTTGTTATTCTAAGCAATCATCCAGAGTAAAAGCCACTTCCACGAATAGTGGGGGAGGGAAGGGGAGGAGAGGGGAGATGAGGGGAAGGGAGGAGGGGCCATTTGTCTCAATTTGAGAGATGACGACGTGATTTGAAGAGGAAGGGAATGGAAGGCAAACTTCCATGATGGAAACCTCTTAAGATATTTATGACGAGTACATTATCACAACAAAGGCGAAGATTATTCTCAGGAAAAGTATATATACATGCATTTATACACATATATGAATATATACATATATTCATATATGTGTATATATACACACACACACACACACACACACACACATATATATATATATATGGTATATATATATATATATATATATATATATATATATATATATATATACACACACACACATATGTATATATATATATATAATATATATATATACATTATGTATGTATGTATGCATGAAAGCCATTTAAATTTACATACGTATGCCTTTAGACCTAAATAATGATCAAGTTTTAATGTTTCTATTCTACAAATGGTTTACACTCCCCACTAACACACACACACACACACACACACACACACACCCACACACATCACACACACACACACACACACATATATATATATATATATATTATATATATGAATATATTATAATCTATTATAATTATATATATATATATATACATAATAGATGAAGACCCCCAAGAACACACAAACGACCTAAGAGAATCAGCTTCAGGTTGCCAGGTGACCACCTTGTTTCCCCTTGCAGAACCGCGCAGTGACTACACACGTATCACATCGGCATAACATGCAAAGCCAAATAAAAGGAACCCCTACAACATGCCCTCGGTGATGAAAAAAAGGGGGACTGTAATTAACACGGCCCAGAATTTTAGCACCTGGCGTTTTGCATTTACATATAAATGGTTAAGACCTTCTGACAAGTGAATACGAAGAGGAAGGGAAACACAGGGGCATGAGTAGAACCAGCCCTGGAGAACCCACCATTTGAAATCTTACAATTTTGCCTTTTACTCACGGAGGGGCAAGGGGGGGGGGGTTAGTGGCCTCTTCTGGTGTAGTGCGTGTAGTGCGGAGAAATCTTGTCGCAAGAAATTAGCATTTTATCAATTGCAACTTAACAAACGTCAATTTAGTAATGTGTAACCCATGGTTTTGTAAACAATAAACTAAAACCCAGAATGTCCATTTAATTCAGGTATGTCAATTTATCAAATATGTCTATTTATTAAATATTTATCAAATTTGTCTATTTATCAAAATTTAAAAAAATCTATTTATCAAATATGTCTGTCAAACATAAAAAATCTGTATCAAATATGTCAATTTATCAAATATGTATATTTATCAAATATGTCTACTTACCAAATATTTATCAAATATGTCTATTTATCAAATGTTACACTTACATTTGACGTCGCTCCACATTCTGTCTTGCTACGAAAATGAAGCAATACACGAGTTTCCAACACGTGATATTCTTTAACTGTGGAACGAGAGATTCCAATAGCCGTCGAGGGTAATATGGATGTAACTGTTCAACCTGGAAGATATTTCTTTGCAAAACGAAATGTCTTTTAAATGTCATTCCGTTTCCTACTCGGCGGATACTATCCATCAAAAGGCTGCAAGGAGGATTTTATCTCTCTCTCTCTCTCTCTGACGTTCAACTCATTCTCGCAACCTGAGTAGCAACAGCAAAATGAGAATTGAGGGGTTTTAAAAGACAATCTTGATATAATCACCTAACGATAGTTACGCACCGTAGACAGGTATGCGTTCATGTACTAATGCCAATATACGTTCAAATTCTCGTGTTCACGTAATTATGCCAATATACGTTAAAGTTTTCGTGTTCACGTACTAATGCCTATATCACGTTCAAGTCCCCGTAAGAATTCCTACTTGTACACACGTCCATTCTCCAAAAAATACTGATTTTTCTCCTAGCACCTGCGTTTACATCACCACCACAAAACACTGTTTATACCGTTTGCAATTCAACACAAGATTTAATACCATTCTCAGACTGTCGGATAAGAGAAAATCCAGCATAAAGATATAACGGGAATGAAAACGTAGGTTTCTTTTATATTTTCACAAAGGACTCAAAAGGGGAGGAAAAATGTCACTGAAAATCCAGAGAAAGAAAACATGAGTTTGTCCAGATTACTTACATACAAATGAGGCTTAGGAAGCGGGAGGTATGTAGCAACAGATGTAGGTTGCCATGGCAACCATGTAAGCACCGTCCATAGGGTCTGATGTGATCGAGAGAGGAGAGAGAGAGAGAGACTCGTTCTCTCTCTCTCTCTCTCTCCATCAAGAAAGAAGGAATGTATACCTGACCTCACATGAGATCCCCCATAAAGGTGACCTGTTGGAATCATACGAAGTCAAAGACGGAATGATTCTTTTCTCGTTTATATTTTTCCTCTTTTGGACCTTTAATTGCGACATCATGATTCTTCCCCACACATCTGTTCTCCTTTCTTTATCTTTTATTTTTCCTTAAGACTTCCGAAGGTTTCTAGTCGTCCCCTCTCATCGGATTTTTCACTCGGCGCCTATGGTTTTAAGAGGAGGAAGAGAGAAAGAGAAGAACGAGAGAGAGAGAGAGAGAGAGAGAGAGAGAGAGAGAGAGAGAGAGAGAGAGAGAATATTATGGATTTTGACAACATAATAATATATAATGATTTATATTCTGAATTAAAAAGACACTCAAATATACGGCATTTTGAATGTAACATGTTTTTTCGTATTTGTATTTCATACGTTAGCAATAGGAAAAAGGCTTTAGACTGGAGAGAGAGATCTGACAACCAAACTTGATTATTTCCGGTGAAATTAACTATGAAAAATGAATAAGTTGAACTGTGATAAACATTAATGTTTTACAACTTAACTATGAAAAATAAATAAGTTGAGCTGTAATACACATTAATATTTCACAATTTGTTTCTAACAGCACATTCGAATGTCCATAAAATAGGTTCCTTTTTATTCTTCACCATTATATGTATACTTCTCATGTGACGGTAAATCAGCAAGTAATAATATTTTGAGGGTCGTGAGAATTTCATACTTGAAATTCAATCCATGCAATCGTATGATTGCAATCAAATCTGACATACAGGAATAATCATATCTTTAAGCAAGTGTTATTTATGAAAGCTAGATAAGATATACTATGGTAGATATATAGAACTAAGATGCGGAGAAAGAAAGCGTTTTTAGTTTCCAGAAAATAAGGAAGAATGGAGAGAGAGAGAGAGAGAGAGAGAGAGAGAGAGAGAGAGAGAGAGAGAGAGAGAGAGAGGCACTTGCCAAAATGAGGGTGGTAAAACACCAGGTGTGACATCAATTAAAATTTCATCTCCTAAAAGGCCTCAAGAAAGTAGAAGGCTGACACGAGACACGCTTCGGATGATTATTCTAGAAAATTTCCATATAAAAAAAGAATTTTTTTGAGAAAAAAAAAAGAAAAAAAAAAAAAGATCCAGTCCAATTAGAGGACATGCGGAGACGTAAGTCTCGCGAACAAGAAATAAATTCCCATCGCAAGAAATGTCCTTCCCTGGAATTTCAACTCTTCCAGAAAAGAGACGAAATGAGAAACATCTGAATAACAAAAATGAGAGGGAATTAAAGGGCACTCACCTCCCTCACTCCCCCCCACCCCCCCCAACAGTGCTTGCATAAAAAGTCCTCATTAGGAAGGACATCTATCTCCCAGGGAAAAGAAAACGAAAAATGAAAATATATTTCACATCTTCGTAAAACCAATTCCAGGCGTAGCGGTAATTACCATTTGAGAGCGGTTAAACGCTCAGCGAAGATCCTAATGACTAAAAAGAGACCTGGCTCTACTCCGCCAAACAACCCCCCCCCCCCCCCCCTAACCCACCCACCACCACCTTCCCCTCTCCACTCTCCCTGTCCACGCACGACCGCTCTCGTGGATTCATTCCGACAACTCAAATATAGAAAGAAAAACACAAAGGAGCTGAAATTGTTCATATTCTATTTTTCGTAATACCGTTTCTTTTCGACCTCTGATTTCCCTCTTTTCCAACAGCAGGAAGAAAACAGATATGAAGCTCGGAAAGGAAAGTTTGCGCTACTGGAACCATGTAAAGCTACACATACACACACACACACACACACACACACACACACACACACACACACACACACAAAGACTTAATCTCAACTGGATTTTCTCTCCATAAATGATGACTAATGAAAATCCTAATGACAGAAAAAAAAATGCACGAGAAAAAAATGATTTACGATAACATACAGGTGCACAGAAAATATAATCGAGAAAAGTTCTCAACGGGTATACGGCACGAAAGGATACGTATCTTTTAAAACTAGTAGTTTCTTTATTTAGTTTAGGAATTGGCACGACACAACTAAACTATTTTAACTATACGCAAGAAACGACGAAAGTATGCATCTAAAACAATACTGATGATAATGGCGACTATGATAACAGAAGATTTAAAGAAGGAAATAGAATAAACCTTGAATTACGTCAATCTGAACATTTTATTAATACAACAACAGCTCTGTTCAATTACGCTTGGTCCGTGGATTGCTTCTTGCCCTCCCGACCACCAGTCAACCCAGCTGGGGTCAAGAGAAGTGGCATGGGGGTGGGGGGGGGGCTAGCAACCCATTCTTCCAAAAAATTACCGGAGCAAGGGGGCTGTACTACAGCCTTGATGCGCGCCCACAACCTCCCCCCCCCCCCCCCAACCACCAAAAAAGGACGTGAAGTGCGATGAGAACAATAACATCAGATTATTCTTGAAAGAAAGGCAACGAATCCTGCGAAGCCAGAAGGCGGACAAAGGGAAAGCAAGAAACGGAAGCAGCTCTGCAATTTCCCGGGAAACTCAGGTAACTTATGGTTCTAATCACAGGCAGGAGGGAGGAAGAAGGTTGCCTCTGGTAGGTAGGAACTTTCCCTCTCCAAGACCGGCGCTCTTAGCCTTGAAAGCTTCCATCTTGGTTTCCACTCATTACTATCGGAGAGACAAGAGGAATAAAGGGGGTGGGGGTGCAAAGACGTATCATTATTATGCCATTATCTCTCGCGGCAGCAGCGAGACAGAGACAGGGAAGAGAGAATGACTGAATGTTCGGAGAATTCCAACAATGATACGAAGGATTCGTGAACGAATAGAGTGGACTAAAAAAAATTAATTACTATGTACCTGTAAACCTATGAGGAGTGTACGTGTACATACATTTGTTTGTTTGTATGGTGGAATGCCCGAGAATCGAACTCGCGGCCACCGCGGTGGCAGGCCAAGACCATACCGATCACCCCACTGAGGCGCTGTGCAACATGAACGGATTAATAAAATTCAATTAAATATTTAGGTATAACCGTATATTTTGTATCATTAACTAGTATTGTGAACGCAAACTCCTTTCGTGTCTTTTTCCACCACCCCCAAACTTTGGAACATTTACCGGAATGGAATTGGAATGGAATATCGAATTTTGGCCTACGACCAAGCGCTACGACCTATGAGGTCATTCAGCGCTGAAAGGGATATTGGTAGTCGAAAGACTTCAATTTAAAGATGTAACAGGAGGAAAACCTCAAAGCAGTTGCAGTATGAAACATTTGTCAGGCGAGGGTGGAAAGTAAGATGGAAGAAAGAGAATATGAACAGAGGTACGGACTAAAGAATGAAAGGGGTTGCAGCTAGGGGCCGAAGGGACGCTGCAAAGAACCTTAAGTGATGCCTACAGTGCACCGCATGAGGTGCACCGAAGGCTACACCCATACCGGGGGAACATTTGTCTATCTACATCTTTATTTGTTACCTACTATAACACCTTGTTTCTGCACGCTGAACAACTTGTATTCCATTCACTTATAATTTTGCTATATTCAAAAATTTCATTTACTTATTACTCTATTATTATGCAGTCTAATTTTCATTATAGTTATATGTTTCATACTCTTGACTTTATTCAATAAATAAATAAATAAATAATAGATAATAAAGCAATGAAATTATTTGAATTCCAATCTATTTAAACAATGAGAGAGAGAGAGAGAGAGAGAGAGAGAGGAGAGAGAGAGAGAGAGAAAACAACTGTTCACCATACTAATTCCATTCATTTACTCTTTCTCATTTATAATTTCTGATCACCTATTCTCCTCGACACGCTTTGGGTAAAAGACAAGAACAAGAAGAAAAGAAGCAATAATTCAGCGAAGGCATTAAAAACGTATTACCATCGTGTTTCCACAGCCAGAAACTAAACTTTCCTCGGGGCGGGGCGGTGAAAGCAAATACTGAAATACTGGACGAGAGAAATCGTGGGAAGCAAAAGTTCGCCAAACCAGGAATCACAGGCGCTGGGGTTTTCTTGAAAAAAAGAATTCAGCTCCTGTTGGCGAAAGCATTACACCAACAACATTCTTACTATAATGGGCGTAATGTCTGCCAGTCCGTCTGTTATTCAATCACAGCCAAACGGCCGGTCCGATGGGCATGAAACTTGGCAGGGTTATAGTGGGGACCCCTAAGATGGTTTATAATGGGGTTTCATCCTACCACCCCCTCCCCTCCGAAGGTGGTGGGGGTGAGAAGGGATTCCCTGAAACGGAGCTGGTTCTGCCCCTGAAACGAGGCTGGTTATGCCCGTAGACTTAGTTTCTTTGCGAATTTTCATACATAATTTCTGTATACATATGTTTGCTAGTAATACTAATGTTCTTTAAGGTCCACAATAGTATACTGATGGTAGCAGTTGTAAAATTTTATAAAGCTAATATAAAAGCTTTCGAACCCAGGGGTAGCTGTAGTAAAACTTTATATAAAACTAATATAAAAGCTTTCGAATCCAGGGGTAGCAGTAGTAAAACTTTATAAAATCATATAAAACTCTCGAACCCTTCCCTGGGTTCATCGTCCGTCGAATGAATAAATGATGTTAAATTTATTCACTCAGACTGATGATGAACCTAGGGAAAGGTTCGAAAACTTTTATATAGATTTATATAAAGGCGCTTATAATAATTCATGATTCATTTAGTAATAAATGAGTATTTTAGTACTG
>NC_061098.1:21371147-21416147 GCF_015104395.2 Macrobrachium nipponense | reverse complement strand
GGTATGTTGATCATCCACCCTCCAATCATCAAACAAACCAAATTGCAGCCCTCTATCTTCAGTAGTTTTTATATTTATTGAAGGTTAGAGTTAGCAATAATCGTGCTTCCGGCAACTAATTACTAGGAAAGGCCACCACTAGGTTATAGTTTCGTGGGCCGCCTCTCATCCAGCATTATACAGAGAACACTAAAAGATAGATCTATTCTCGGTGGCCTTGATTATACAGAAAACTCGATTGCGCAGTTTTTACTTGTTTATTCATTCTCAGCGATCAAAGCTGTATCATCAGAAAACATAAGGTACTCACTCCATTCACGTCCCCTATTCAGGTCCCTCGTTTAGCAACTTTTCAAAAAAACTCACTCCGTCGATACAGAACCGAATTCTCTTCAAAGGACTTCTCTCCACTCGCACCTTTATTCAAGGATCTCTTTGCTGATTAACCTTTTTACTCAGTGTTAAAAGTTTTAAAGAGTACCTTTTTCATATCGGTGTTGAAATTTCAAAAAGTAAAGAAAAAATCGTATATGGTGTGTATGGATGTAAACAAATTGATCATAGAATTAATATAGCTAAAATATCGAAGGGACTGGCGATTTATAGTGTAGAACGTGATGTATTGAAAGCGATTCAATATTTGTAGGGTGACAGAGAAGCTTCTGAATGTGTAGACAGAAGACTGAAAACTGACTCTGAGAAAATGGAAGGTTTTGCCTTGATGGATTTCAGCATTTTAATAAGAAAGTACAAGTGAATGGAGAGGGGAGTGGTTGATGCTTGCAGATGACGCAACGTACAAAAGTTGAAAGGTAATGTGAGCGAGAGTAAGATTACGAGGGTGAAGGTAAGTGGACAACTAGGAATAAAGAATGTATAGTTTTTTTTTTTTTTTTTTTTTTTTTTTTTTTTTTTTTTTTTTTTTTTTTTTTTGGTGGAATACCGGAAGAGGGTGAGAGGGAAGAGACTGAACCACAACGGAATTTAAGAGCAAATGTAATAGATGATATAAAAAAATAGTAAGATGAAACATAAAAAATAAAAAAAAGTAAGATAAACAAACAAGACGAGAGTCGTAAAAAAAAGGTGCAATAAGAAAAGTAGGTCTGTGGAAAAGATCTAGAGAAAAATGGTATGTCTAGAAAAGACAAAGCTGGACTTAAATGAAGTGCTTGTTGAGCCAACTCTCCTTTATGGAAGTATGTGTGGATGTTTAATGCAAATGACCAGAGAATTTTTGAAGCAGATGAAATAAAGAGTTTAACCGGTCCAAATGCAGTCGAAATGAAATTATAAAAAAAGATGGTTAATGAGGCGATCCACATGACCAGCATCCGTAACAAGATATATGTGCGTTGAGAAGATGATAAGTTTATGAAAAAAGATTTAATTCGAAAGTTTCGCGAGGAATGAGAAAGAAAAGATCTGGTGAGTGCCACGTTGATGGAGTTGAATAAACAACCCACTGGAAGTGAGGGCCATTACATCATCACACTATACTGTTAGATTACAGTAAAAGATATTCCATTTAATAAATATATATATATATTACTATTTGTAATATAATTATATAATATTATATATATATATATATAATAATTATATATGATAATATTATATTATAATCTATATATATTAGGGTAAAAAATAAATGGGAAAAAAAATCATACAAATATGGTGATGAGCATATTAAGTAAACAACGATGTATAAAAAAATTATGATTACGTAATTAACGATGAAAATCAGGAAATTGAAATCTTTCGAATTGCGTTTTAAGAGAGTATTACATCTTCCCTTGAATTTCGAAATACCTTCATCGGTAAAACTTCCAGGGAGTATGCGCTGGACTTGTGTATTCATAAAAACGTAAACTAGAAATCTGGGCAATGTGGTATCATGGCAGCTCACCAGAACTTGAATGCCCAGTTGCTAATTACAGAGGCGCTGTCATTTAAGGCGATAACTGAAGTTCGTGTTGAAATAACGCCTCCTGGATGGTTTGTTTGTTTATATGGTGTTTTTACGTTGCATGGAACCAGTGGTTATTCAGCAACGTGACCGACGGCTTTACGTGACTTCCGAACCACGGCGAGAGTGAACTTAAGCTATCACCAGAAATACACATCTCTCACACCTCAATAGATTGGCCGAGAATCGACTCACGGCCACAGAGGTGGTACGCCAGCACCATACCGACCAAGCCACTGAAGCGCAGCCTCCTGGAAGGAGGCTCCGCTGATTTTCCTCGGGCGGTGGTCTGAATCATGGTCGTCGTTGGTCCACTGGTGATGTAAAGGACCACCACTTGGTCCACTGGCGATATAAAGGACCACCACTTGGTCCACTGGTGATATAAAGGACCACCACTTGGTCCACTGGTGATATAAAGGACCACCACTTGGTCCAGTGGTGATAAAAAGGACCACCACTTGGTCCACTGGTGATATAAAGGACCACCACTTGGTCCACTGGTGATATAAAGGACCACCACTTGGTCCACTGGTGATATAAAGGACCACCACTTGGTCCACTGGTGATATAAAGGACCACCACTTGGTCCACTGGTGATATAAACGACCACACTTGGTCCACTGGTGATATAAAGGACCACCACTTGGTCCACTGGTGATATAAAGGACCACCACTTGGTCCACTGGTGATATAAAGGACCACCACTTGGTCCACTGGTGATATAAAGGACCACCACTTGGTCCACTGGTGATATAAAGGACCACACTTGGTCCACTGGTGATATAAAGGACCACACTTGGTCCACTGGTGATATAAAGGACCACACTTGGTCCACTGGTGATATGAAGGACCACCACTTGGTCCAGAGGTGATATAAAGGACCACCATTTGGTCCACTGGTGATATAAAGGACCACCACTTGGTCCACTGGTGATATAAAGGACCACCACTTGGTCCACTGGTGATATAAAGGACCACATCTTGGTCCAGATGATAAAAAAGGACCACATTGGCCACTGGTGATATAAAGGACCACCACTTGGTCCACTGGTGATATAAAGGACCACCACTTGGTCCACCTGGTGATAAAGGACCACACTTGGTCACTGGTGATATAAAGGACCCACCATGGTCACTGGTGATATAAAGGACCACCACTTGGTCCACTGGTGATATAAAGGACCACCACTTGGTCCACTGGTGATATAAAGGACCACCACTTGGTCCACTGGTGATATAAAGGACCACCACTTGTCCACTGGCATATAAAGACCACCACTTGGTCCAACTGGCGTATGAAGGACCACCACTTGGTCAGATTGGATAAAGGACACCATTTGGTCTGGTGATATAAAGGACCACCCAAAAAAAATGGACTGTGATATAAAGGCCACCACTTGGTCCAGAGGTGATATAAAGGACCACCATTTGGTCCACTGGCGATAAAAAGGACCACACTTGGTCCACTGGTGATATGAAGGACCACCACTTGGTCCAGAGGTGATATAAAGGACCACCATTTGGTCCACTGTTTGGATAAAAAGGAACCAACACATTGGTCCCCTGGTGATATGAAGACCACCACTTGGTCCAGAGGTGATATAAAGGACCATTTGGTCCACTGATAAAAAAGGACCACCACGTTGGTCCACTGGTGATTATAAGGACCACCACTTGGTCCAGAGGTGATATAAGGACCACACTTGGTCCACTGGTGATATGAAGGACCACCACTTGTTCCCAGAGATGATATAAAGGACCACCATTTTGTTTGGTCCACTGGCGATAAGGAAAAAGGACCACACTTGGTCCACTGGTGATATGAAGGACCACCACTTGGTCCAGATTTTTTGGTGATATAAAGGACCACCATTTGGTCCACTGGCGATAAAAAGGACCACACTTGGTCCACTGGTGATATGAAGGACCACCACTTGGTCCAGAGGTGATATAAAGGACCACCACTTGGTCCACTGGCGATATAAAGGACCACACTTGGTCCACTGGTGATATGAAGGACCCACCACTTGGTCCAGTGGTGATATAAAGGACCACCATTTGGTCCACTACTAAAGGCGGTAGGAAAAGACACATTTTGGTCCACTGGTGATATAAAAGGACCACACTTGGTCCACTGGCGATATAAAGGACCACCCCCATTTGGCAATGGTGAGCTGCCATGATATCACATTGCCCAAGTTTCTATTTTAGGATTTTATGAATATACAACTCCAGCACATATTTCCTGGAAGTTTTATTAAAAAAGGTGTTTCGCGTTTACGAGCAAATATAGTACACTCTTAAAGCGCAATTCGACAACTTTCAATTTCCTGATCTTCATTACAAATTATGTAATCATAATTTTTGTTTTGTTTTATAATTAAGCTGATCACCTTATCTGTTTTTAAATTTTTTTTTTTTTAATATTCACAGTAAGCAAGTTAAAGGTAGTTTTGTTTTGTTCCATTTGAAAATTTGCGAATTCGGATATGTATATATATACACACACACACACAACACACACACACACACACACACACACATATATATATATATTATATATATATATATATATATATATATATATATATATATAATGTATATATAAGTATATGCCTATATGTATGCATGTGTGTGCGTATCTTTGCATTAGCAAGATATTTCCCAGGTTTCTTAGCCTAGTCGTTCAATGTCCTTTCCACGTCCTTTCATTCTTTATATTTTTTTATTTTTACAAAAATTTTCTTGAAACAAAACTAATAAGTTTGGAACACAAAACACCCCTGAGAGCAAAACCTGCCAATCATTCAGTACTTGATACAAAACAGTTACTTTAATTTATTGAATTTAATTAACTATAAAAAATATTTAATAAAATTAACTATAAAAAATATTAATAAAAATATTTAATAACTTTAAAAGCGGATGGATAAAAACTCCCCAATAAAAGCGCATTTATACAAATAAATAACAGTAGTGTGATACACATACAGTGTGCCTTGCACGGCACACTGTGGACGGTTCAAAAGGTTCTGCGAAGCGTCCCTTTCTTCCCTATACTCTAATTTGTCACCTTCGATGTTATGATGATAATAATAATAATAACATTTGATGAATACAGTAGTAATGTACAAGAAACAAAAAGATAAGGAAAAAACAATTAAACAACAAAGAAGTAGATCAACAAAAGGCAATACTTTTCATTAATATTCCCAAAAGCGAATGACAGTTACAGATGGAGATCTTGATAAACAAATTAGCAACATATGAAGTTGAGAAAATTGAGTGAGGAGAACCTCTTGGTGGCTCACGGTTCAAGACATTGTCAGAGAGAGAGAGAGAGAGAGAGAGAGAGAGAGAGAGAGAGAGAGAGAGAGAGAGCCGGAAATAACTACAAAGAAATGATATCGTTGGCACCCTCCCCGTCCTTCAAAAGTCTCTTTGAAGTTGTACGCTACTTGTCAAGGGTTGTATTACTTGTCAAGGGTTGTATTTTGCAATGGGCTGTTTGTAAGTCTGAGAAAATGACCTGCGTCAGGGCTCTGAGAGCTTATATGAAATGCCAGGTATTCTTTAGATCCAAAGATACGGAGTCATTTCTATGTAAAGGAATTTTTTTTTAATAAAAAAAATATCACTTTTGAGACGTGAAACGCCAGGACGTCCTGATCTCTCTCTCTCTCTCTCTCTCTCTCTCTCTCTCTCTCTCTCTCTCTCTCCAATGTCTGGAACCGTGAATTACCAAGAGGTTCTTCTCACTCAATATTCTCAACTTCATATGTTGCTATATATATATTTGGCAGAAAACCTCTATAACTTTTATAAATCGAGTCATCAATGAACACTTGCCTATAACGAAAACATCTCCATATTTACGTAGAGGCAAAAATCCGACGAATCCCTCTCCCCAAAACAATAAACAAAACAATAAAGACCGCACGAAAGAAAGCCTCCACCAACCGGATGTACTACAGGAGATTCCCTCTACGACCTCGAAGGCCTCAGTTTGATCCTCACATCCCAAAACTTAGGCCTCCTGTGATCAAGCCTATCCTTGGCCGTTTCCGCAAAGGCCCTAGGCTTATTGTGGCCCTATAATCAATTTGCATCCCAATGCCAGTTATAATTTGCCCCCATTACCATACATTCCCCTTTCGCGGCCATTAGGAGAGAGATACTCGCGCATCGTTGCCAGCGCTCATCCGAGACCAGCGTTCTTTTTTTCCCCACCAAACGCGCAAGTTGCCAAAGTTGAAAGGTGCCTTATTCAAATGCACGAATTACTCTTTGATACCTTATTACAGTATGACGATATCGATACGCCCTTTCAAAAAGCGGCGAATTTTAATGCATGTTTTACGACACGTTGATAACCCTACTATCCAAAACATGTACTACAAGACTGGCAAGAAGGCCTATTCTAATAATCTTTTAAGATGTTAAGGAATCGTTCTCTTTAACTTCTAAAACTGGATTTAATATGATGCAGCGATAAGTTCACCGATAGAATGAGTCTTCTTTAAAACAACAGCGGCTAATTATAATGTGTCCACAGTAATGGTGGAAAGTGTTTCAGTTAAAAATGATCAATTGTACTAGAAATACTCACCAATTGTGAAAGTCGTGAATGTGGTATGAGGGAACTTTTATATAACACGAACCTGTAAGAAAAAGAAAGGGAATTAATAAAGAAAATAAAGGCATTTTACTTATCTATACGTAAAACTCTTATCTCTGATCTTGGGGTACATGCCGTTCAAAATCCCGTACTATAGATCTAACCGCGAAGTGGAACTGTAGATATGAAGTTGTTTGCAGTCTTACGTTTTCTTCACAGGTTTAAAAATCATGCAGTTTATTAGAAATTCTATTTCTGCTGTGACTAAACTGTAGAATGGTCATCTTAATCGTTTTTTTTTAATTGTTGGCCCTACAGAAGTCCAAATTTAGTGGAAATGCTTTACAGTTGATCAGGATAATTCGAGACTCATTTCGTAGTTTATTACGAGCGTAGAGAAGTCGAGGTCATTACCGGAAACGGGCACATTTCTGGTGGCTCGGACCGACCCGGCCCTAACGCTATTCAAATGCTAATATCTCCAAAAGTATAGAAGAAAAAAAAAATGATTTCGGCAGATAAACCCTTAGTCTTTAAATGATGTTTTAATTATTGCGTTATAATTTTCTCAAAATTGATGATTTCAACAGCAATTAAACAGATTTCTCGAATAACAGGCTTCGTTAAACTATGTCTGCTAACCTCCGTTTATGTAGCAGAGAGTTCCGAGATACCCAGTCAACCCTTTGGTGGTTTAACCTGAAGCATTGCGAGTTTCGCTTCGGTGGTAATAATAATAACGTTACATATTTAAAAAACGAAGCGAGACTTGTATGTTCTCCAGTCAGCGAATCAACATATTCTGTTGTTGATGAAGCACACGATACAACGGAGAGAGAGAGGAAATTCCTAGTGAAACATCCAGAAAAACAAATTCAAATTCTCCAGTGAAACAGTCTGACAGTAATTTATCATTTTCGCCTCTACAGGATGATCCTATATATTCTAATTCTATTAACGTCTGGCAAACATTCCAACATGATATTGCAATTACGGCACTGAGAAAAATATGATGATGATCACTCAAACGAATGAATCTTCATAAGGAAGCATCCTTAAATGACATTACGTAAGTTGCACAGAAAGCTTTAAAAATGAATGTCTATACGGCATGAATACAACAGTGCGAGTTGCATTACCGCTTCTCTTGTTGCAGTTACGAGTACCGGCTCCAATTATACTGCTATAACATGTTTGCTGGTATATTCGTGTACTGTTTTGTGGAAACGCGATACCCTGTTAGAATGTGGATGCTCATGGTCTGAAGAGAGCGTAGCATGCGTTAATAATTGGGGTGAGTGTACTAAGGGGATTCATAGGGAGTTCTTTCGTGAAGTAGGGTTTATAAAAGAAGGCCGTAGGTTTATCTTCACTCATAATGTAAATCACTTCGAGCAATCTTAACTAATAAAGAAAAGATTCCGGGACGCAACTTACATCCAGACATTTGACAGTAGTCCAACAATGATCCAAAATAGATATAAAGTTTGAGGCGCAACAAACGATATCTGCTTTTTTGTGACAAAATTATATGACCCTGTATAAGAAGATTTTAAACATAATCAAACTGTGAAAAGTGCAATTCTCCTATTGCTTTTGTTGTTAAAAATTCTCATGACTTACGGTCTTACAATGAAAGTTTGCAGGTATTCGAACAATTAACGGGGGAGGGGATACAGACCGGGAAAGGTCATATATATTACATCACTCATTAGACTGGGACTGATATTTTACGCAGCAGAACTTCACCAATTGTCATCTTTAATATATTCATTTGGGAAACAAAAATCATAAAAAAACGAAAAACAGATACCCCACAACACTAGTAGTATATATATATATATATTTATATATTATATATATATATATATATATATATATATACTGATATTATAAAACACAATACATGTACCATATATTTCATTTATACATATAAGCACACACACACACACGCGCGCGCGCGCGCACACACACACAGACATATATATATATAATAAATATATATATATATATATTATATATAAATATAATATTAGATATATAGAATACATAAAGAATATTATATATATATATATATATTCATACACAGCAAAAAATATAAATTTATATAAAAGCACAAACACACGTACACAGATATATATATATATATATATATATATATATATATAATATATATATATATATATATAAGTGCACAGCAAAAATATTGGTTTCATAAGATGCCAGAGTTGCCCAGATAAAAAAACTTCTGATGTCTTTTTACGACAACGGAAAGGCGTTTGACCTTTTTTACGGAAAACCTTGAACCACTAAGGTATCCCCGCTTACTATGCAGAGATATCTGAAACTATCCTGCAACGATCCAGATGCAAAATTAATGTTGATGCAATCTCGTCGAAGGAATCTGCATTAAAAATACGGGGGAATGTCACGTCAACTTAGATGTTTGCCTTTTGTATGTATCTCATGATGAAAGCTCGGACTTGTGTATCGAGAGAAACTTGACTGATTAAAGGAATATTACAGAGTTTAGGCCAAAGGCCAAGCACTGGGAACTATGCGGTCGTTCAGCGCTGCAAAGTAAATTGAGAGTAGGTAGGTTTGAAAGGTGTGACAGGAGGAAAAACTTTGCAATTGCACTATGAAATAATTGTTAAGAAAGGGTGGACAGCAAGATGAAAGAAAGTAATATGAATGGAGATAGAGTACAAATAATGAAAGGAGTTGCAGCTAGGGGCCGAAGGGACGCTGCAAAGAACCTATAGTAATGCCTACAGTGCACCCTGTGAGGTGCACTGACAGCGCTACCCCACTACGGGCGTTGAATGATTAAGAATACGCAGACGATGCTGTGTTAATCAGGGAATGAATGGTGAAAGGCGACTGCTAATCACAGTATCTAAACAAAAGGGCCAGGATTGAATCCTAGGTGGGGCAAATGCACTTAAAAATTATAATTTTCCTTGGTATCGTGATTAGATATAGATATACAATACATAGAAATAAAGGCAGAAGCCATGAAGGAGAGTGAAACAATGTTTAGTAGTATGCAGAGTAAAGGACTTTGAGTCGAAAGATCTTGTAGCTACTCCATTGGTTCACTTTCCTTCGTGGCTTATACCTTTATTTATATATTCACCATGGTCCAAACTTTCGTGATTCAGTTATATATATATATATATATATATATATATATATATATATATATATATATAATATATATATATATATATATATATATATATATATATAAATGCGGGATTGTAGTTTAAGTTAGGCTACTATGAGTTTCCTCTAGTCTAGTGTATCAGACACTTTCCGGTATCGCCGAGAAATGACAGATGAAGATGTAGAAATTATCCCGCGGCAAAGGTCGACACCTGAGTGTTAATGACAGAAAGGAAGTAAACCGGCGCAATCGAATGTTCTGTAAAGCGCATAATGCTGTACTAAACTCTCAGGCACGGCCCGTGAAACTCTCAACCGCGGCCCAAAGAAGTTTCAGCGACGGCCCGGTGGCGGCCTGTGTTGTTGGCACCTATACTGCTGCCGTCCGCACGACCGTGGGTACCTTTAACCTTAAATACAATACAAACTACTGAGGCTAGAGGGATGCAATTTGGTGTGCTTGATGATTAGAGGATGGATGATCAAAATACCAATTTGCAGCCCTCTAGCCTCAGTAGTTTTTTTTTTTTTAATCTGAGGGCGGACAGGAAATGTGCGGACGGACAGACAAATAGTTATCTCGGCAGTTTTCTTTACAGAGGAGTAAAAAGAGGGTATAAAATACTGCAGAAAACCTCTACGCATAGGGGAACAAGAATAAATAATAAACAACTCAGAGAATAATGAAATATAGCACCAAAAATGAACAACTTAAGAAGAAAACGATAAACTACAAACCCGAGGAAAACAAAAGAGCAGACCGAAGGCGCTCAATTCGACGATAAAAGAATCCAAACTGACCCAACATATTGCAGGAAGGAAGCAAAAAGGGATAAAATGAGCACCTTCATGCGAATAGACAAAAATTCTGCTTAGATAAAACAGTGTAATTACCTCTAGCGTCACTGGTATAATATATATATATATATATAAGGATATATATATATATATTATATTATATATATATAATATATATATTATTATTATAAATACAAAAACAAGATAGGAAGAAACAAAGTACTGATTATGGAGGAGGGATAAAGAAGGCAATTTGACCCCCCTTGGGCCGCCGGCAGCAAACGGCTCACATGAGCACCTTCCTGCGATAGACAACAGTCTGCGTAGACTCAAACAGTGTAATTACCTCTAGCGTCACTGGTATAATATATATACCAAAAACAAGAGTAAGGAAGAAACAAAGTACTGAGATATGGAGGAGGGATAAAGAAGGCAATTTAAAACGGCCACAGAAAAGATAACATAAAGCACGAAAGGATTATTGAGAAAAAGTAGTACTCGTGATGTACACGATAATTGTAAAAAAAAAATAAGAAGAAATAACCACAAAAGCAGAAAGCGAAAAATAAAATAAAATAAAATACAATAAAATAAATCGGCAATGCAGAGAAAAAGAAAGACGAAAGAGCATTATACGTTGAAAGATAAATAACAATGACAAATGACAGAAAAGAATGAGGTTAAAAGAGTAACCGAACGAAAAACAGAGGAAGCATGAGAGAAAAAAAATAAAAAAAAGAAAATAAATAAATAAATACATAAACGATACTTCAAATAATAATGAGCATGGAAAAGGAAGGAGAATAGCAGCATTTCCCATATATATAAAAAAAAAACGATAAATGAGTCAAAAACCTACTAGAAAACCGAGAGTGAAAGACAAGCAAGGCTTATAAATGGCTCTTCCCTTGTGGGGTGAGGATTACCCCCAAAGAGGCTGTCAGTCCCGTGTTGGTAGTAGGTATTGTTGGCAGAAAATGAACGCTCACGCCGGGTGTTTTTTTTTTTTTTTTTCTTTTTTTATACTCTTCTTCTTTTTCTTTCCACCCCAACTACGACTGACAATTCAACTAACAACCAGGTACCCAAATCGCTGCTTGGGTGAACTGAGGCATTATTGGAGTTGAGAGAAAGTTCTCTTATCTGTCCCTCTTCGTCACGTTCGAGAATCGAACGCTGGTCCCTCAGCTTGAGAGAGAGAGAGAGAGAGAGAGAGAGAGAGAGAGAGAGAGCAATGATTATAATGAGGCTGTTCCGTGTTCCAATTCATGGCCACAAAAAGCGCGCGCAGAGAGAGAGAGAGAGAGAGAGAGAGAGAGAGAGAGAGAGCAATGGTAGTAAGAAAGATAACATGAGGGATGGGTGGGTGGGGGGAGGTAAGGATAATGATTATAATGAGCCTGTACCGTCTGTCCCAATTCACGGCCCCAAAAAGCTTTCAAAGAAAAGCCGAGATAACATGCAAAGGGGGGGGGGGGAAGACTCGTCCCTTCTTAAAAATGGACGAGTTGATGATAACGGTAACGACCAGAATGAAACGAACCCTTTTCTTCGAAGTATTTTGTTTAATTTGCTGTGTTTTAAGAAAGAAGAGAGAGAGAGAGAGAGAGAGAGAGAGAGAGAGAGAGAGGATCAACCTAACAATTTTGTGAAAACTGTGGTTACCACTGTGCAAGCACACTCACACAGACACAAGCAAGGTCTACAGACCTTCAACATAAGCATACACAAGGGTTTGTTTGTTTGTATGGTGTTTTTACGTTGCATGGAACCGGTGGTTATTCAGCAACGGGACCAACGGCTTTACGTGCCTTCCAAACCACGTCAAGAGTGAACTTCTATCACCAGAAATACACATCTCTAACCCCCTCAATGGAATGGCCGAGAATCGAATTCGCGACCACCGAGGTGGCAGGCCAAGACCATACGAATCATGTCACTGAGGCGCTCTATATGCAAGGGCTGAAAGCCATTTAAAGCCATTTAAAGCTGCTATGTGGAACGTTCAATACAATTCATACGGGAGAAACAGTGAAATGCAACGATATCACCATTCAATATAAAGTTCACTGAGAGTGCAGTCCAGCACCGAAGACACCGGCAGTTTACCTCAAGTAGAGACGAATTTTCATAAATTCCATGCGAGGTATATCGGCGGCATAAGCAGCACAAAAGCACGCACTTACCGTTAGCAACGCGAGGAAAGTGCTGGAACACCTGTGTCCAAAGATGGATCTTTATAACGAACTTCTTTTTTTATTTTTGGTAAAAGACTCATACATAACCGGCAGAGAGAGAGAGAGAGAGAGAGAGAGAGAGAGAGAGAGAGAGAGAGAGAGAGAGAATGATATCAGCGAGCATAATGAACACATCAACACAAAAAAATTGAAACTCAAAACTCAGTGAACAAGTACAGAAGACCTTTCTTTACGAAATTGAATTGAATATAGAATTTAGGCCAAAGGCCAAGCACTGGGACCTATGAGGTCCTTCAGCGCTGAGAATGAAATTGACCGAAAATGGTTTTGAAATGTGTAATAGAAGGAAAACCTCGTAATTGCACCATGAACCAAATGTTAGGAGAGGCTTGAAAGTAAGATGGAAGACAGGGAACATGAAGGTAGGTACAGTTAAAGGAACGAAAGGGGTACCATGTAGGGTCGGAAGGCATGCGTCAAAGAACCTTAAGTAATGCCTACAGTGCACCAAATGAGGTGCACTGACGGCACTATCCGCCCCTATGGGGATGAAAAATACCATAACTTCACACTTTTATTATGATAGAAAAAAGCAAAATATATAAGTTGTCAAAGCGTCCAACTATAAATGAATAAAGAGAATCATAAAATATTAATAAAAATGAATAGTAAAAGTAACTAAAACGCTGCATGGCTCATAAAATTTCCTCTGGCGCCACCACAAGAGGTATTATATCTCGTCAGTAATATTCAAACAGATTATATATACGAGCATGCAATGCCTCACGCGCTGTTCAATAAATTCTAATTTTCCTTTAATATCGTTGCTTCCAAAGAATTTATGCTTTGGGGAGCTGGGATCTCATATACAAGAATTTATAACAATCCCCTCTCGTCTCCTTCTCTCTACCAAGAACGCTAACGAAAATAACATATTCTCTCTCTCTCTCTCTCTCTCTCTCTCTCTCTCTCTCTCCTCTCTCTCTCTCTCTCTGAAAAGAAAGGGGAAAAAATGTATGGACGACAAAGATAAACAAACATTAAATAAAAAGTCCTCCATAAAAAGACTAAGAAAATAAATCAAAGAGATCTTGAAGCAGCAGCAAAAGCTGCACTCGAGAGGACCAAAGGAAATGATTAGGGAGCGACGATAAGAGAGAGAGAGAGAGAAGAGAGAGAGAGAGAGAGAGAGAGAGAGAGAGAGAGAACCTTCCCGACGACGTCCCTGACGGAAAAGCTTTCATTTGCAGAAATAAGATCATATACTGCGTTCCGAGAGAGAGAGAGAGAGAGAGAGAGAGAGAGAGTTTGGCACTTACTACTACAAGCGGGCCGCAACAAAGATTAGGGACTCGTTCTTATCAACAACAGGAGAAGTAGTTACAAGAGCAAGAGATGCTTGCCTCCTTGATGCCCCCACTACCCACAACCCCCCCTAAATCCCGGTTTCCCAACTCTTCCCCCCCCCCCTCCCCCCATTCCCTTCCCGCTCAATTGTCATTTACTTCACGGAACGGTGGAACGAAACTTCTTAAAACAAGCTAATTATCCCTACTGGATGCTTTCCAAATGTGAATTAGTGGCTCTCAGCGTATCGGACGTTGTAGTGAATGCTGCTCGAGCGGCTTCTTTTCATCTCTCTCTCTCTCTCTCTCTCTCTTCCTTCTGTAATAAACATGGTGGTACATAAATTACATGACACACACACACACACACACACACACACACACACATATATATATATATATATATATATATATATATATATATATATATATATATAAGTTTTGCGAATGTGATACTGCGTGTGTATCTCAACAGAAGATAATTCCTCGCTTGACGAGTGGGTTGCTTGCTCATCTACTGATTTGGTAGTAAGAGTTCGTGCCCCGCTCTGCCAACGTGGAATCAAAGGAATTTCTTTCTGGTGATTAGATACTAACATCATCTCGATATAATGTGGTTCGGATCCCACAATAAACTGAAGGTCCCGTTGCTAAGTAACCATTTGGTTCGTAGCCATGTAAAAATCTCTAATCCTTCGGGCCAATCCTAGGAGAGCTGTTAATCAGCTCAGTGGTCTAGTTAAACTTAGATATACTTAACTTTTCAACATTAGATCGTTTCCTTCATAAACTACCAAGACAGTGGTCGCGGTACCATTCATAACTTATCAGCCAAGAACCACCAAGAAGAAAAGTTTATACACGTATGCAGAAGATTAATCAGCAGAACGTCAAACCCCTTATAAGCACTGCGTTACTGTCCTCTTGTTGTGAGCACGATCTCGCTCCCGGAGGACTTTTTATTTATTTATTTATTTATTTTCTACTATCTCTTCCTTTCTTACAACACTTTTCAACAACCCCTTCTCCAATTTCTTTCGAGATTTAGTTTGTGTCCTTCCCCTTTCACAACAGAGATTCCACTCACGCTCATAACTCTATGATCATACGCTCACATCCTCGTAAGTCAGTATCTCATTTAAAATTATATAAAACCATGAGAGAGAGACAACATATATAATGAAATGCTTACTAGCTGTTAAAAGCCTGGTAAGGGCTGCATCGCTTGCCTGATGTTTCGGGAGAAAAGTTATATAAGAAAATATTGTCTAGCAAGTGAAGACATTCACAGTTGATAGAAAAATTTAGACAGAGCTTTCGTTTACAGCCCAATTTGTAAGGGAAGGCGTTAAGCTAGCTGATTTTCTGAGGTTCTAGTTTCACAAAGTTCCTTTGCGTTAAATTGATAATAAATGGCTGGTGACCACATTTCCACGTGACAAACTTTCTGTCTACAGGTAGTATAATGTGTTCCACAGAATAATCCATTACCTGGAGCCATAAAACAAAGCCACCCTTGCCAACGCCCTCCCTCCCGGCCTCATGCTTGACAGAGTTTAATTTACAACTGCCGCCCGCCCACTACCCTACCCCAAATGCAAAGACCTCACTTTTTCCAGAAGTTTCTAATCCACAAAGACGTTCTCACAAAAATAATTGCAATTATTTACATAACATTTGATTTCTTTATACATTGCTTAATAACACAATCTATGATTTAAAAGTACTTCAGTAAGTTGTCCAAGCAATTGTAATTTTATGGAACTAGACTATTTTCTTCCATTAAGGCTTACAGGACTGAATTTTAGCGAACAAATGACTGCTACGAATACATAATATATACATTCCGTTAGCTGACAAAAGCCCTGTCCTGCAGGCGATCTTAAACCGTAATGACCAACTGGTCAAACGCCAAATATAAACGCTCTTCGCTGTCATAACTAAAAGATTAGGTGGGGAACATGTCAAAATAATACACAGGAAGCCATATAATATTTGACAGTATTGTAGTTTCTTCTCTTTTTCTTATTTAAATCTACATTACAGATACATCCAATATAAAGCGATAAAATTGCCTTGTTCTTCGAAAAGTACTGCATCAACACATCTAAACATTGCATTTTCAGACTTATAATATCCAAGTATACGGACCAAAACAAATGAAAGGTAAAGCAGCAGAAAATATCTCGAGTATTCGAGAAATTGGTATAATCAGCAATCAAAAGTGTTCCGGGACTATATTGGGGTTTAATTCATCACAGCCTAACTTATCAAAAAATATGAAAAGCAATTCTTTCAAAATTTCAAATTATCCCCTCTTTCTCCGTCTCATTGTATCAATATACCTTAATCTACAGTGTCTATGAATCAGTCCTTGTCCTTAAAAAGGGCCTCTCTCTCTCTCTCTCTCTCTCTCTCTCTCTCTCTCTCTCTCTCTCTCTCTCTCTCTCTCGGTCGTAATTAGCACGTGCATCTCAAATGAGACCAAATTCTTGTATCGAAAAATGACCCAGGGTACTAAAAAACCAAATATCTTTTTTTTTTAATCCTTCAATTTGGCATTAATGGATTTCATTTATCAATTCCTGGAACGTATTCCTGAATTTGCAAAAGGCGCCGTTCAAACCATTTAACCCAAAACGGGTTTATTCGGCTGGTAAATACATAAATGTTTATCAACAAATACGGTATTACTCATTCATGCGATGTTTTTGAAGCATATCAAAATTGCTGGATTGCACGAATGATACAGCCAATTATTTTAATCATTCATCAATGGAAAATATATCTCCAATTCATGTGTGCTGATCGGGTAAAGTGTTACTTTTCTCTATTTGCTATCAGGGAGGTCTTTGTCTCTTTGTCTCTCTGTCAGAAGAATGAAAGGCAATTTAATCAGCTGTTATTTTTTTTACGACAGAGATGGGATCTGAAAAGATGCCTCCATTACATAACCATATAAAATATTTGTTCGTCTCCCCCCCTTCTCTCTCTCTCTCTCTCTCTCTCTCTCTCTCTCTCTCTCAAAGAATGCAGAGCCATAAAATGAATCATAACCATAGCCCCCATAAATTCCTTGAAGTGTCTCACTGACCGATGCCATCCCCTTTATCTCGAAAGATGTTTTATCACTGAACAAAGTTTGTAATCGTTTCACAAATCAATTCCTCCGGTTCCCTTCAATGGCAGTCACTTACAGCTGACGGTTATAGAATAGGGTCCACAGAAATGGAGTCGACACTTTATTAGTGAACGAGCATAAACAGATATAAGGCGTAATGAAAATCGTCAGTTAAAAAAACACATACGGAATTTTTATCTATTCTTTTGTAAGAACTCTTCCACATCTATAATTGACTGGTGTTTTTTGTTATGGTTACACAGAACACACACATACACGCACTATATATATATATATATATATATATATATATATATATAATATATATATATATATATATATATATATTTGTGTGTGTCCGCATGTGAATTTTTGTACACATTACATTCGTTATAATCACTAATATCAACTAAAAATACCATTTAATATTCAGTTCACTATGCCTAGGAATAACGCACACCCGATGAGAATTACACTTACACACACACACATATATAATTATATATATATATATATATATATATATATATATATATATATATAAATGTTATATATAAATGTATATATATACATATATATATCTATACAATATATTTACACAACCCACACACACACACAAAATTTTAGTGTTCTATCCCACCAATTCGTAGACAGATTCAACCTGCTGGTAAGAAGCGCGTATTCGGTATAATCAAAAGCAAACGATGGAAGGAATGACTCAGCCACCGACGTAATTTTCTGCTTAATATGAAAATTGAGACGGCGTCGAGTGGAGGGCGCTCGCTGCTCCTGAAAGGGACACCCACTCACGCAGAAGACCGTGTCAAATCCAAACCTTTTACTTGTTACCCCTTTTGGAGAAGCTGCACTGACACATACGAACGCAAACATTTTAAAATTGGTTGTTGTTTCATTACTTTTGTGGACGGGAAAATAACGTGTGGCTCAGCACACTGACAGACAGACCTTTTTCATTCCAAGGTTTCCACCAAATTATTATTTTAGAAATTAAACAAAAAACTTTCCACCAAATTATTATTTCAAAAATTAAACACAAAAGGCTTTCCACCAAATTATTATTTCAGAAATTAAACACAAAAGGCTTTCCAGCAAATTATTATTTCAGAAATTAAACACAAAAGGCTTTCCACCAAATTATTATTTCAGAAATTAAACACAAAAGGCTTTCCACCAAATTATTATTTCAGAAATTAAACATAAAACGCTTTCCACCAAATTATTATTTCAGAAATTAAACACAAAAGGCTTTCCACCAAATTATTATTTCAAAAATTAAACATAAAAACGTTTTCCACCAAAATTATTATTTCAGAAATTAAACACAATAGGCTTGCCACCAAATTATTATTTCAGAAATTAAACACAAAAGGCTTTCCACCAAATTATTATTTCAGAAATTAAACACAAAAGACTTTCCACCAAATTATTATTTCAGAAATTAAACACAAAAGGCTTTCCACCAAATTATTATTTCAGAAATTAAACACAAAAGGCTTTCCACCAAATTATTATTTCAGAAATAAACACAATCTTAATTCTACCTCTTATGACTCTGAGGAGGAACGTAAAAGTACATTACATTAATCAAATAATTTCATGTTAATACTAATTCATGACATGGAGGTTTTCCATTCCGAAGACTGTATTTCATATTCCTTTTGTGCCCATACGCACACACAAAATGAATAAACACTGCGTACAGCAATATACTAGGGCCTTGGAAATCAGCAACTTTTTATGCAGTGACGCACGCAATGTATAATTACGGCGAAATGACGCTAATTGGAATCTCGCCCAGAAATATTAGCATACTGTTAGCCTACATTCCCTCAACTAAGCAACAAGTAATCTATCAGCTTCTAAAGTATTTCAATCTTAAGTGTATTTCGAAGGTGAGGTCTAATCTGTTCTTTCCTGTAAGAATATCTAGAGAGATTTGTCAAAATGCTGACTTTAAATTTCTTGTCTAGAATCCATAAGATATTTGCTTACATACACTGCAAATAGCCAACTAGGACTGGCTAAAAAATAAATAAATAAATAAGTCACGAAGTCCAATATTTTATAAAAACATTTCCTCATACCTCACCTCTAAAAATTTCTCTCAGTAGTATAATAGCAGTTTTTGTTTGTATGGTGTTTTGACGTTGCATGGAACCAGTGGTTATTCAGCAACGGGACCAACGGCTTTACGTGACTTCCGAACCACGTCGAGATTGAGCTTCTATCACCAGAAATACACATCTCTCACACCTCAATAAAATGCCAGAGAATCGAACTCGCGGCCAACGAGGTGGCACGCCAAGACCATACCGACCACGCCACTGAGGCGCTTTATAATAGTAGTATGAAGTGATATAAGTATTAAATTTAGTGATGGCTCCCAAAAATTAATTTAAGAAAATACAGTAACCCATCTCGTTACGAGCAAGAAGCGATTTCTTCTGATGACATTGGAAATTGAATCAGAATTCAAGCGCTCCGCTCAGTCACGCGATTCGGTTTTCTGCGAAAATCCAGCTTTTTGACTTAGGCAACAGTCAGCACTATTATCATCACGAGCTTGCGCGCGCGCTGGAACTCGGCGCTGCTGTTTCCCTTACCCTCCCGATCATCTCCCTTCCGGGCCGGACAAATCTGTTTCTAGGGGGTGGGTGGCTGTGTCATAACTCCCTTACTATCATGCGATGAAGAACAAACAAGATCAGATCCACTTACATTTTATTATTATTGTCATTACCACTATTATAAATTTAGAAACAGAAATAGAATATTAAATTTTGGCCAAAGGCCAAATGCTATGGATGGTAGTAATAAAGGAGATGCTTTGGTTGGGTTAATAATCAGACATCCTGGAAAGCCCCTTTAATCTCACAACTTAGCACATTTGTCCAGAATCATAAAAGATCATCAGATGCTACCCCACAGTTATGTTATTCTCTCTCATTTATCTGCAGTATTGGTCTGCTAATCGTCCTTTCAGGCAATTTCCTTAGCATCAAAGAAGAACGAATTCATTTCACCCCATGAACTCAATGAGAAGAGTCGTGAAGTTATCTTGGGTATTCGCAGGGAATCGCAGCTCAGTTTTGTATTGAACAGAACCATATCATAACATCGTACTGGTGTCGTATCTACCGTGATAGAATCGTGACCACGCAGTCATTTTTGCACTCGGCAGTCCACTGGCTGGCTGGCTGCCGCCACCCGCTACGATTTACAGGTTATAAAGCATCAACGTGAATCGACATACAAATCATTATTAAAGTTGGTTGTACACTTTAACAGGGACAAACAGAATTTCCGATGATGATTTTCACTTAGGACAAATCTACGAAATTTAACTTTATTTATACTCTGAGCAAAATTCTAATATTAATAGGATCCAGTGCCCGACAACAACAATTACTCCAATGAAGAATATCTACGCTGAGATATAAGAACTTGACGAGAAAATTAATGGTTTAGCTTTTACTAATGCAAAACACGTCTCCACGAATCTGGAAATCTCTTCAGTGCTTCTTAATAAAGATTAAAGCTGAGTATCAGGTCTACTGATATTTTAGATTACATTAAACAAGTAAAAAAAAATATGGCCAAGTTTCTTCGGCGCAATCGAGTTTTATGTACAGCGTATAATACTGTATGATATTCTCAGTCACGGCCCATGAAACTCTCAGCTGCTGTCCATGAAGCTTTCTGCCACGACCCGGTGGTGGCCTGTGTTGTTGGCTCCTATAACGCTGCCAGACGCACGACCATGGCTAACTTTAAACCTTAAATAAAATAAACACTTCAGAGGCTAGAGGGCTGCAATTTGGAATGGTTGATGATTGGAAGGTGGATGATCAACATACCAATTTGCAGCCCTCTAGCCTCATTTTTTAAGCCTAGAGGGCGGAGAGCGGACGGACAGACAAACAGTCATCCCAATACTTATCTTCTACAGAAACCTAAAACGATAAGATTGATGGTAACAATAAGTGTCTGTTATTCTTTAATAAGGCTATTGCTTTTTGTAGTGGGCATGTATAAGCTTCCCTAATTTTTCTGCACATCATAGCGAGTGTTTCTGGCGCACAATTATAGCTTCCTTACTATGAAAGTGAAAGTAGCAGGGGAGAAGGCTGGTTGTGCTCCTTATGATAAGTATAAATATATATGTGCAATGCATATGTACAAGACTACAACATCGTATGTCGACAGCAGGCATGTAGACGCGTCTGAATGAATTATAAGCATGTGCAGCAGACGAGAGAGAGAGAGAGAGAGAGAGAGAGAGAGAGAGAGAGAGAGAATTATTTTAAAACGCTGCATCCATTAACACTTAATGTACTATCGTTTAATCAGCCGTGAAATCAGTAATCTTATTATTCAGCCTATTAATTTAACAACTCATCGGGCACTGGTTTACAATTCAAACTGATTTCTATTTGCTACCTACAATTGATTTTCCATCATATATGTTAATCACACTTAAATGAAGTGAGATAGTTAAAGTAACTAGAATGAGTATACTCACTGTCGTTCAAAATTAATGAAACATTCAACGATTTCTTTATTACGTACAAGGGGCAGCTACCTGCAATACGCAACATTTGACTTAGGAAAACAGCCAAAATATCTTTAAAAACAGCCAAAATGTCTTTAAAACAGCCAGATATCTTTAAAACAGCCAAAATGTCTTTAAAACAGTCAAAATATCTTTAAAACAGCCTAAATTTCTGTAAAACAGCCAAAATTTCTTTAAAACAGCCACTATATCTTTAAAACAGCCAAAATTTCTTTAAAACAGCCAAAATTTCTTTAAAACAGCCAAAATTTCTTTACAACAGCCAAAATATCTTTAAGTTCCGTCTACAGAATATTTTTCCTCTTACTCGGAAGGACCAGGATTGTCTACGTAGGTTACGCTCTGCAATGCTACCTATTTTGGAAGAAACTTGAAAAGGTTTCAAAATCCTGAACAATCCTTAATGCTAATCAACTTCGCTCCTTCTCTAATGGATGTTGGAGAAAACTTGCTCTACTTTAAATGGACTAGAAAGAGCAAACTTAATAAATGGGAGATTAAATGCCTCAGTTAACGAGTGTAGCTAGGGCGTAAAAAAAAGAAAAAAAGTTTTCCTGGAGAACACTTTAATTAAGATACGCGTGAAATGAAGACTCAATAAATAAAATAACTATCACATAAAAACATTCGAATTTAACTAGTAAACCAAAACCTTCTCATACAACTGTGTTGGTTAAATAAATAAATAAGGACACTAAGATGGCAGTATTCATGACGAAAAGCATGGCAAAGTCCCAATTCTTCCACGAAGAAGAACGGAAAGCGCACATAATGAAAACATTCCCCTCAGAATACTTCTCCAACTACTCATTACACAGCTGAAGACGCATGCGCAAAAGCAGAGAAGTTAGACTGGAATACCATTCCTTTAAATATATACAGGAAGAAAGTTAGGAAATATTGACAAAATATTGACAAGACCTTGGGGCTTCTGAATTGAATTGAATATGAAATTTAGGCCAAAGGCCAAGCACTGGGACCTATGAGGCCATTCAGCACTGAATTGGAAACTGACAGTAAATGGGTTGATGGGTGTAACAGGAGGAAAACCTCAAAGCACAATTGTTAGGAGAGGGTGGAAAGTAAGATGGAAGGAAGAGACTATGAAAGATGGTCCAGTAAAAGGCACGAAAGGGGTTGCACGCTGCAAAGAACCTTAAGTAATATTAGCCTACAGTCCACCTTATGAGATACACTGACGGCACTATCCCCCCAACCCCTACGGGACCCTGGGGTCTCTGGACGGCTTCGTCTTTATTTTACTCACGGATCCCTTTAATGCTTAGGCCTCACTCCTCCTAAAAAAAGATCTTTCTCTTTTTCATCTATTTCATCTGTTGTAAAGTTGTCCGTCCCATCGACGTTCGTGCAAGAGAGGAAAAAGGGTATAAAAACTATATCTGCTTTAAATGGATGTGATACAGAGGTATAATTTTGTTGTCCGACATCTCCCACAAGCCATAAAGACCAAATAATATCAGAAAGATTTCTATTCCCCGGGAAAATTATGACAGAAAAGTAAATGGGGTTTGGGATTGTTTTTCTTCCTTCCACGAAATTCAGCAATAATTAAAGAGACCAAATAGAGGGAAAGTGCGAGTGGTTGTAAGATAGAGGAAATGTTTCTCTTAATAACGCAATATGAGCAGTAATCTGGAGAAAATAGTTTATTTCAGGACATGTAGGACGGAAAAAACTACCCAATCCATACTCCTGAGAGAGAGAGAGAGAGAGAGAGAGAGAGAGAGAGAGAGAGAGAGAGAGGAGAAGGTGGAAGAGAGAGAGAGAGAGAGAGAGAGAGAGAGAGAGAGAGAGAGAGAGAGAGAGAGAGAGAGGATATTTCATTTGTCTATGGAACTAGGGGTTAAAAAGAAGAGAGGAAAAAAGAGAACCATTCTTCTCAATGAGGGGCGGCGACCCCTCTATAAATTTAGAAAGTGAAGAACCGTGTATTTACTACATCATCCTAATATATATCAGGAGTCTCCAGAAGGGGCGCTTTTCGGTCATAAACGCCTCTCTCTCTCTCTCTCTCTCTCTCTCTCTCTCTCTCTCTCTCTCTCTCTCTCTCTCTTACTGCTGTATATCATAGGTTCCTCTCCTTCTTTTTACAAAGAGACGTTTACAAATTTGCACGACCAAGTAAAGATACGAATGGCTTTGTAAAAAATGGGAAAATGAAAATAAATACAAAATATTGAATTATAACATGGAGGATAACTTATTTTGTGATATCAATTGTTCATCACAACTTTAACTTAGGGAATGCAAAAGAGAACATCTGACAACAAAACCTTTGGTATATGCGATGGTAAAAGATAAGCAGAACTGGAGTTTCCAATGCATGTATATGAGACATAAGTATACAATAAATCAATAAATAAATACATAAATAAATAAATAACGTCATCGTTGATGTTAATAACAATAACGACGAAAACAACGACAAAAACAAAATTAAGTAATGAACGGACATCTTTGCATAGTAAATACGTATGGTGGTAAAGTCAAATAAGAAGGGATACAACACGCTGAAAATGGTGAAGTGTTAATATTCTTTTAATTAAGAAAAAAAAGGCGATTATCTATAAATAGAAAAGCTCCTGTGGTTTGTAGTATACAAATAAAGGTAGTTTAGTGAACGACAATACCTGAGAGAGAAAACATGTCAATAGAATTATGATATTTCGAATGAATAAAAACGTAAGACGCTGAAGTGACTAATTTGAAGGTTGTCCAATCTTTATGAAAAAGAAGACGTTAGGGAATGAACCAAGAAATAAAAAGGTTGATGTCAATTTTGAAGAACACGTTAACACAATTAAAGTTAATACAGATAAACATGAGATGCTGTTACGTAAAACTGAATGGTTAAAAATTCGCAAAATAGGAGAGGAATAGTTAACCCATTTCACTGAACGAGTGACGAAGGAGAGAAATAATTATATGAAGAAAACACTGGTAACCTTCCCAGGGAAGGAATAAGGAGGGTTTCTAACAGAGGAAATCCTAAAACTGATAGACGTTTGATATGGAAAGACCTGAGAGAGTTCAGACAAAGAGCAGATGTGGATGGAATGAGGAACAGATAATGTTTGTGGAAGACGTTATGTTGATTGGTGATTGAAAAGGTATGCGGTAGATATTGGTGAAAGTCTTTACGACAAGAAGATGGAATGTTGGGTGTTAGTGGTGGTGGTGTATGAATGAAAGTCTTATGTAGGTAGAAGAGCCTGCAAAAAAATGGGAAATTGTAAAAAAAAAGAAGTAAGTATTGGTGGTGTAAAAATGGAGGTGGTTGATTTACGTGACATGGATGACGGAAGAATGATTGAATTAGTAAATCTTATGGAGGTGGCAGACAGTCTGCAAAAATTGTGGAATCGTATTTAAAAAATAGTGGCAAAAGTCGCGCTCTGTAAAGGGAAGGAGAACATGACTTTTTATAATGAAAAGAAATCTGTTTACTGATTGTGAATAAAGGCATAAGGTGGGAGCAGTTGCAATGGATTGTCTGTTCTATACTACTGTTTAGCCAAGAGGTGCGATGTGAGAGCACAAACATGAGAAAAAACTGATGAAAAGCGAACATATGTGAAAATACGGAACTGTCTGTGGAGGTGGTCCGGTTATTTTGACAGAATCATAAGTTCCACGGTGGACGAGTGGGTTGCGTGCTCGCCTACCGATTCGATAGTCGCGTGCTCGATTCCCCACTATGCCGACGTGGAGTCAGAGGAATTTATTTCTAGTGATTAAAAATCAATTTCTCGATATAATGTGGTTCGGACCCCACAATAAGCTGTAAGTCCCGTTGCTAGGTGACCAATTATTTCCTGGCCACGTAAAAATATCTAGTCCTTTGGGACAGCCCTAGGAGAGCTGTTAATCAGCCCAGTGGTCTGGTTAAACTAAGATATACTTGACAGTATCATAGATGATAGGTGTTGAACGTAGACAACTTAAAGAATAGTTGGTGGGAGGAGGAGGAGGAGGAGGAGGAAAAGAGGGAGGCAGAAGAATTAGTATGAAAGTAGAACCATATCTGGAGGGACGAAAGAGTAAGAAAGACGACAATGGCAAAGTATGTGCAACACAAGTGCAAGAGCCACTGATGAGGTTGAGGTGTATAAGTCATCAATGACGCCGTGGAACAATTTTTGCACGGAAGGTTAATCCTTGATCCACAGACAAAGGCGCATCATATATACAATTCCGAAACATACAATCACGCGCAGACACAGGATCGTCATTGATCCAAGAACGAAAATCAGCACCGCACGGAAATCTCTTCCAAAGACACCCCTTTCCCCCAACCAGCAAAACAATAAGCGCTGACGCGCCGAATGCGAATGGCAATGATCATTATTGTCAACTGCAATGTGTCATTTGTTCCCAAGGCCATTTACATTTCATTTGCACAGCAATAACTGTCAAGGCGGCGCATATGTGGTCGTCCACGGCGATGCTCCTGTTGTTGTTGTTACTTCTGCACCGCGTTTAGTTACCAAACCCTCCTACTCAGACATTATGGTTTGCTACCATGACCTTCCAGCGCGTTTAACTACCAGGTTCAAGTACGTGCGCGTAAGTATACGTGATCGTCGTGTGTGTGTGGAGAGAGAGAGAGAGAGAGAGAGAGAGAGAGAGAGAGAGAGAGAGAGAGAATGTCCGGCTTAAAGCAGAAACAAACTCAACTTGTAATCGTCACTCATACTTTTAAGGCGAGGTCGCTCGGACACAACTTCCGGCAACTTCTAGCACAAAGCAGTCAAGCTACAAGACTGAAATAACCAAGGTTTTAGTTTTCTGAAACAAGAAAACTGCTGGGATGGCTAGAGGGCTGCAAATTGATATGTTGATCAGACACCCTACAATCATCAAACATACCAAATTGCAGCCCTCTAGCCTAAGTAGTTTTTTTTTAAATTTGATTTAAGGTTAAAGTTAGCCATGATCGTGCGTCTGACAACGTTATAGCACAAGCCAACACCAGGTCGTGGCTGAAAGTTTCGTGAGCCGCGGCTCATACAGCATAATACGTTGTACAGAAAACTCTATTGCCTCGAAGAAACTTGGGCACATTTACATGTTTCATCTTAAAGCCAACGCTTGTCTGCCCAGTATCCGGCTAAATCGACATATTAGTAACATGTTTAAATCTAACCGTTTTACAATGATTCAGAAACAGGATTTTCTCGTAAGTCTTCCGGACAAAATTGACTATCAGGATTGTAATCAGGATATACCTCTGGCACTCTGGATACCACCGCCTTACGGACAAACCTACAGAATACTATAGTAGATTCACATCAACCGTCCATTTGATGTCTAGGCCAGTCCCTTACGACGCTCCTGATTGGCTGTTGATAAGCCAATCAGAGGGCTGGAGACCCTCAGTCTCTCGAGGGAGTTCACATAGGCAGGATGTATGCTCCACTTCTCCTGAGGGATAAGTCTTTCAAAAGTATCCCTCAGGAGAGGTGGAACATAAATCCTACCTCTGTGAACTCTCTCGAGAGACTGAAAGTTTCCAGCCCTGCGACTGGCTTATCAACAGCCAATCAGGAGCGACGTAAGGGACTGGCCTAGACATCATATGCACGGTTGATGTGAATCAACTATAACTGCTGTTTTTAAAGGACGATTTTCTAATATGCTCACTGCAGCATATCTACAAAAAGGAGGATATCGTTAACTGAATAATGTCTAGGCGACTTTTTTCATTCTCAGGTTAACCCGAATCTATTTTTTCACAGAACTGTTCCCAAGCTGCAACAATGAGGAAAGCCAAAGAGACAGATAAAGAACAGCGCAAAAAGACTGATGAGAAAGAATACATAGGAACAACTGGATGATGAATTTGTCAACATGACAAACAAAGCTTATCCCAGTCTTTCTTTCCTTCTTTCTTTTACAGAAATCGAATTCATGAAACTTCATCTTCAGCATTTCGTAATGGCTCGTAAAGAAGTAATATATCCTGGAAACATGATCTTTTTAATGAATGAAAGAGATGAAGATATATATATGCAAGTACCATGAAGTGAGAACAAACAATTATTTTCGGAAATGAAGTCGTTATCTATAATCCACCATCGAGATAAGAATGGAAAACAAAAGTGAGTCACAGAATAAGTGAAGAAAGAAAGGAGGGAAGCAGGGTATATGATAAAGATGTGGAATAGAAGACGCAAAAAATTGGAAGAGGAGAAAAAAAGAATACCAAACAATTATACTTCTTTATTTATTGTTTTAAAAAAAATTGCTTCAAAAACTCAGACATTGCCAGCTTTTCCTATAAGTAGGGTAAAGATCCATTCTCACATTAAAAAAAAAGCTTAGATTGAAAGATAAATGAAGCAGAAAATGTTAAATAAACACAAGAAACAACAGCCCACATCCACGTTTCCTCCAATCCCCAGGCAAACAAACCTCCAACAACTACGTTACCAAACGACCAATCCAAAGCACCTCTAACCCATATTATACTTAGTAATACAGGGCATAAAGAGCCTCCAGCCCTTATGCTATTTCATGCCACATCTTGGGACCTCCAACCCAACTGCCATTATGAATAGCAATTATCCTAATGGTGATAAAATGTTCTTTTTATATCAAACTTCATCAGAAAAATGAGCACGAAAAGAAAAAAAAGGAACTTTCACACAAAGAGAAAGAGGCCTCATAATAAGAAACCAGGGAAAGGGGGGAGGGGGGGGGGAGGACAGGTCCCTTACTAGAAGGGAATCTCGGCTTCAGAAAAAGGAGCCATTATGCAAATCAGGTAGATAACCCCAAAATTTCCTGAATTTGAAAATAAATCCATAAATCACTCCCAAAAAGAAAATGTCCATTCCAGTCCAGGACGGAGCAAGGGGAAGGGAATGTAGGAGGGGTTACAGCCATCACAGGAATCCTTCACTTTTAATAACGAGGCCTATGGCGTTTGGAATCTCACGTGTTCTTCTCGTATTTCATAAGTTGGCACCAAAGACAAAGGCTTTAGGCAAGAGAGAGAGAGAGAGAGAGAGAGAGAGAGAGAGAGAGAGAGAGAGAGAGAGAGAGAGAGAATATTATGGATTTTGACAACATAATAATATATAATGATTTATACTCTGAATTAAGAAGGTTCTCAAATATACGGCATTTTGAATTTAACGTGTTTTTTTCGTATTGCATGCGTTAGCACCAAGGAAAAAGGCTTTAGACGAGAGAGAGAGAGAGAGAGAGAGAGGAGAGAGAGAGAGAGAGAGAGAGAGAATCAGGGACTTTGACACCATATTTTATTGTAAGACTCTAATATAGTTTTATACTCAGAATTAAAAGGATATTCAAATCTAGGGCAAAGAAAACTGAAGTAAACGAGTGTGATTCTGTTAGCCAAACCTCACTTGACAGCATAAAATTCCAATGGCAGACTTTGTAAAAAAAAGTTAAGAATATTTTAGTTTAACCAGACCACTGAACTGATCAACAGCTCTCCTGGGGCTGGCCCGAAGGATTAAATACTTTTACGTTGCTAGGAACCAACTGGTTACTTCTACCACCAGAAATAAATTCCTCTGATTCCTTGTTGGCAGAGCGGGGAAATCGAACCCCGGACCCTGAAATCGGTGGTCGAGCACGTAACCGACTCGTCCAACGAGGAACTTACAGACTTTGTAACATCGAATCTTTGACCCTTGCTAGACCGTCTTTTGTTGCATTCGACTACTTTTTTAAGTACCTCCGGACGAGAACGAAAACAATAGCCGTAAATTAACAATGAGAGGAAATATAATTACGTATTTCTCTGCTCCTCTCCTTGAATGTGCCTGAGAGCGTTAAAAATGGCGCATGAATAAAACCATGAATGACTGCACAGGGCTAATTCACAACTGAGAATTTACTATATAAAGATATAACGAAATCAAAGTACACATACGTACGTACGTTATGCACAAACGCACACCTAAGAAGGTATATATATATATATATATATATATATATATATATATATATATATATATATATATATTATATATATATATATATATATATATATATATATATAAACACACACACAGAAGTAGCTCTACCTTAGGAATAATAGACAATATGACAGGACATCTACCTCGGCCAGAATTCGAATCTATAACTTAGGGTTTTGTTACAAAGATCCACTGAGTATCAGGAGCGATATAAGCGGATTTCGACTCTGCTTTACTATGCCTGTCGAATTCAGGTTCGAGATGAAGCCATATCCACTATGACGCGTTTTGTTTTTTTTTTATGAAAGTTTTTGACACCAATTCACATGGGAAATTTATACCTTCAAACATCAGGCCTTGTTAAAATCCTATTTTCGAATTCAGTATACTCTGGGGATAGCTTACACCAAAAGGAAGGTTCCAAACCTATGCATTTTGGGTTTTGGTACGGAGCTTATAGTATATTTATCCATTATTAGTTGCGTATAACAAAATTAGTTAGGTTTCATAGCGCAGTTGGGCTGATTTCGACTCCAAGTATATAAAAGGCATGATCCGACCTCCAGCTTACTCGGAGCACGTGCCAAAATCTAGGTAACATAGCGCATTGTTCCACCAACGAAAATTAAAATAAATACGCTATATTTTATTAGAAATAGTAATTGTTCTGTACTGTTTAACATGCACATTATTCATTTATTACATTTTCATTCTAATAAATTAATCATAAATATACTATACTAAAATTCCTGTATCGTTAACTCAACGTGAAACACCTTTTTCAGAACTTTTTTAGGCTTTTCCATAGGGCTTCCCTACACTTCCAACAATAACAACAACAGCAAGAACAACAACAACAACAAAATAAATTGTATGCTTACTCCCCGAGTACGCAATAAAAGTGTCCGAATATGTTCAAACTATCTCCCTCTCCCCTCATCATTATCTCATCTACATATGGACCTTCTCCTCTGGCAATTTATATAATTATCTTATCAAAGATACAATTCACAATGAATGTATCTCTGTGGCTCATTGTATTAGATACCGGAAGGCTGGCTGTAAAGATAGTGGGAAACTACTTTGTTTGTGTTATTAAGGATACAATTCATAAAAGGAATCTAAGTGTTTTGTCAAAAGCTTTGTAAGTATTGTACAGCATGTGGAACGTCGGGAAATCTTCTAATATATAGTATGTATGTATGTATGTATCTCTTTTTTATATATATACATACATATATATATATATATATATATATATATATATATATATATACATATATATATAATATGTATATATATATAGATATATATAGATATGATATATATATGTATATATATATTATATATATATATCTATTATATATCTATATATATATATTAATATATTATATATGATGTAATAATCATGGTCTCTTTATTTCAGGATGGGTTCAATGTCACCATATAGAAAAATGGATTCTCTAAGACTTATTTGACTTATTAAAATGTGTTAGTCGGACCAGCGAGATTACACGAGGGGGTACTCTTACTTAAACCTGATTTGGGAGGAGGAAATGACAGTTTACAGTTTTTTTTTTTTTTTGGGGTCAGGAGTTAATTCATTTCCTTCATACTTTAATTAATTCATTTTGTTCCACTTTTAACTGTTAGCTAATTTGGGATATAAAAAGTATATTTTGTATTCTACGGGGATTTATTAGCCTAGTTTGCATTTTAGCTAACGCCCCAGAACGATCGCAAGAACGAGGTAGGTGTAGCTGCCTGTTTATTTAATTTTGTTTAAACGAGTGTCATTTGGTCCTAAAAACTCGTTTAAGATATATATATATATATATAATATATATATAGTATATATAATATTATATTATATATATAATATATATATATAATATATATATGCGCGTGTGTGTGTGTGTGTGTAGATTTGTGTATTATCGTTTGCTGTGGCACCTATTGCAATGGAATAAGAAGTAGGGAGAAAATAAACTTACAAGACCGCGAAGGACACAAAATTTGGGAAGGAAAGGCCGCCAAAACTTTTGGAGAAACTAAGTGTAACTCAAAGTCACGACATGGGAAAGTTAAGAAAATTTAAACAATTTGAGGGAATATTTCGATAACAACGGTTGAAAAATATGAAAAAAAAAAAAAAATTCAAAGACATCTTATACGAGAACATCAATGTATATGCTGAGGTACTTTGACCATGTGGGATGAATGAGAATAAACTGCACAAGAGGAACCACTAAGTTTTGAGGTTGAAAATGACCATCACAAAACGATGGAATTATAGACTGGCTCAACTACTTACAACAATGATTTGGAAACCAAGTAAGGTGGCCAAAAATGGAAGACAAAAGCGGTTTCTTTGTGGTTAAGTTCTAGCTGATAGAGAGTGTAATTCAACCGATACGTCACGAAAGCGGAAGAAAATGTAAGATATATAAAAAAATTTCATATGCTATACAATATGGACTTAATGCCAAAGACCAAGCGCTGGCACCTATGAGGTCATTCAGCGCCGAAACGGAAATTGACGGTAAAAAGGCCTGAGCTCATGGTGTAAAAGGTCTGTCTATGAGAGGGAGTCCATATATATTATATATACAAATCTGAGGAATATTCTCGAATATCTGTTCCAGGTTGTTATCTTAATAAGGAACTTGGAAAAAGTCACCAAAAACAACAATGACAGTTGCACAAATAAACACTTCTGAAGCATTTGTAAAATATCCGGTGAGCAAAGGAAAAAAAAAATGTTTGCAATTCAGCAGAACATAAATAAAACGCAATCATGGAGGTTGGAAGCATTCTAAGAAATGTGGCCCTTTCCTTGAAACACACACAATAAAAAATCTTTTGATACTCTACTCTAACTTTGAAGCATGCATCATTAACAAGAGATTTGCAAGACCCATAAACAAACGAGTGATATATTTTCGTAATGACGCTAATGAGCGAAATCCTTTCAGATAGGCTTTTGTTGTTTGCTTATTCCGGTCAAACTAACTTTGCTGGTCAGAATGAGATACACCAGCTTCTGAAAAATCGATTTCACATCAAATGACATAATTTGTGTTCCGAACAGAAAACAGTAACCAATTTATTGACCAAGGCATGTTTAACTATCCCTTTTATTTTCTTGTAAAATAAAAGATTATTTATAAATAATATTCGCGAAACACCAGAATTCAGTATTCTCGTACCTAAAAGCTGTACATATTACGCCATGGACATTAACAAGAAAAGCTTATCAAGAAATTTCGTGTGCATGCGGACACACACACACACACACACACACACACACACACACACACACACACACACATATATATATATATATATATATATATATATATATATATATATATATATATATATATATTCAAATTTATATACGTAACAAAAAACAAACATAATATCAATCTAAAATGCTGTTTTTTTTACTAGCGTTTTACTTATACACAGAGTACCTTTTTTCCAAAAGTTATAAAATTTCGAGCATGAAAACGATAAACGATACAATATTTATATTTGACTGTGCGGGTGCATGGAGCATGATTATCCTCGTCAGATGCTCAGTTCAAAGAGGGACGAAACCAGAGGAATTCCTGTGTTTTCAGTGCACGCCCAACAGTCACACTTTCATTTTCGTCGTGTGAATGACGAAATAAGTTGAATTAAGTACATCTTAGTTTCACCAGACCACTGAGCTGATTAACAGCTCTCTTAAGGTTGGCCGGAAGTATTAGATTTCTATTTACGTGGCTAGGAACCAATTGGTTACTTAGCAACGGGATCTACTACAGCTTACTGTGGGATCGGAACCACATTATATCGAGAAAAGTATTTCAAATCACCAAAAATAAAATGCTCTGGTTCCGCAATTGGCAGAGTGGGGAGCGAACTTGGGCTACTAGATTGATAGGCGGGTATGCAACCCACTCCTCCAATGAGGAACTTGGATGACGAAATACCCCCTGAGAGAGATCCTAATATCAAAACTGAAGACGAGACGAAGGCCATGCTACTTGGCGCGATTACAGAGATTCCAAAACTTATTTCTTAACCTTGAGAGGCTAAGGACAAACCCTTGACTCGCAGGGTAGCATTTACTGTGGATTTATTCCCAGGTGTGATGAACCCGTCCTAATCATGAACTTGGAGGCGAGGACGTCTAATAATTCAGGGTCAGGTTATGATGGAATTAAAGCGCTACAAGGACTGAGCTATCCCACAACTCACAAAGGACTGAACAGTGGTTAAGCAAGGAGCGAGAATCAAGGCATACGCAGAAATCGTTGATGATTACAGTCAAGGATGTTCATCAAGTGTGTGTGTGTGTGTGGTATGAAAGCTTTCATATTGCAGCGGTACAGATCACTCACGGAACTTATTTTTCTCTTCATGTCTTTCTTTTCTTCTTCACCGCGGTTGCTTAGTGTCTGGGTATCTAGTTCATTGCTGACGTCAACAGAAACCTGCTCTTTCTTTGACTTTCCTAGAAGTTTGAAGGCAGGTCTACTTTGATGTACGAGCGGCCTACCTTTTGCCCTTGAGAGAGAGAGAGAGAGAGAGAGAGAGAGAGAGAGAGAGAGAGAGAGAGAGAGAGAGAGAGAGAGTCTACACCATACCGAGAACTTTATTTGGTAGGAATTATTCTATCCAGGAAAGACAACTGCGATCACCCTCCGTTCTTCCAGAGAAATAAACAAACCTTTGAAACAAACAAACCTGTTAGAAGAAATGACAAAAATAACGAGTTAAAAGATCCGCTGAATATGTCCAATTCAAGCCCGGCATTGTTTTCATCAGCTGAATCATACGCAGGTATTGTTGGTAATTTTCTTTTCTCTATCTATCACATAACCTTACAGTCAACAACTGAAATGATAGTAACTATGCACATTCAAGTAAATTTCATATGTTATTAACAGGCACAAAAACTCCTGCCTTCTATACAAATACTGTGACTAGAAATCATATGTATACATAATGGTAATAGCATACAAGTCATGCATAGCTTTCCATGTATACAAAAACACATTTTTCAAACGTTAATTACTTGTATGCTTGTACACAAACACACATTTCTTAAATTTTCACACAGGTGCGAAATATATCCATTAGGATTGACTCGTGGGTAACATACAACTGATAGACTGATTGTGTCTATTAATACTGGCATCACAACATCTAGGTTATTAATAGAGCCAAACTGAAGGAAGATTGAGAAAGAGTAGCTACTAACTCGCAACCAACACTCCTCCCCTCTTGCTGGCACTGCCGTGACCATGGCAGAAAGTTCTGATGAAAAATACAAAAGGAGATTCATCTGTTCCCAAAAATGGAAGTGTTTATCTAATGTTGATCTGCTGTCAATATTGTATTCCTAACAATATGAAATGCTACATAGCGCACAACCTCTACTCGATAATACTCAGCTAATTGGCAGAATTCTGCAAACCTTGCAACCTTGAGAGAGAGAGAGAGAGAGAGAGAGAGAGAGAGAGAGAGAGAGAGACGAGAGAAGAGAGAAGAAGAGAGAGAGAGAGAGAGAACGTCTTACATACTGAACTAACTCGTCATGACAGTTCCTAATAGTATCTAACGTTACTTTTCTCTCAATATTCTATTCTTGACAACTAGAAAATACTAGAGAGAGAGAGAGAGAGAGAGAGAGAGAGAGAGAGAGAGAGAGAGAGAGAGAGAGAGAGAGAGTCTTCCATACAGCGCTAACCCACCAAGACAGTCCCTGACAGTATCCCGAGTTCCCCGAGGCCACAATAAATGATTCTCAAGCTATTATCTCTTACAAGGTCCCAAAACAATGGTGAGAAAAACAACCAATACATAATGGACCGCCAACTGGCACTGTTAGAACACACACACACACACACACAATATTTAAGAACAGATCGCATGTAATCAAATTGCTATTGTGATACTCGGAATAACGTCTGTATTGGGGAAAATGAGTGAAGAGTCTTTACTCTTGCTTCTAAAGCGATTAACATATAATAATAATAATAATATAAATAATAATAATAATAATAATAATAATAATAATAATAATAATAATTGTTGAAAATAAGGGCTGATTCAGCTGCGTTGATTTTATACTGGACTTTCTCAAGTGTCCGTATTGTTGATTTTTCATTATTGCTTAGACTGGAAAGCAATGCGCCAGTCTAAGCAATAATGAAAAATCAACAATAAGGAGACTTGAGAAAGTCCTGTATAAAATTAACGCAGCAGCTGCATCAGCCATTATTTTCAACAGAAGTTTTATAAAAGAAGGCCTACTTCCCAAAAACAACAACAACAACAACAATATAATAATGAATAATAATAATAATAATAATAATAATAATAATAATTACTCAGTCCGTTATTCAAACTAAATATTTTGCAGTAAAAGTGAGGAAAAGTATATGTATGTATGTAAGTATCCATGATATATATATATATATAATATATATATATATATATATATATATATATATATATACACAGATAGATAGGATAGATAGAGATATGGAATAGAATGATAGATAGATATAAACACACACACACACACACACACAACACATATATATATATATATATATATATATATATATATATATATATATATATATATATATATATTAATATATGTACATAGCACTGGTACCCATTTTACTTCTGGGAGGACTGGTGGGCGGCAGGCCATGGGCCAATCCACGGACCTATAAAATGTGGTATGAGGGCGGCATCTCTCAGCCATAGCGCCACGCCCCAGCGTAACAAATTACCTTAGCATGACATATAATTTTTTATATCGAATACATACTAAGCGACAATGCTGGATTCACAATGGGAAATTCTTTGAACTCTCCTCAGTGACTACGGTTACCAAGGCACCTAAAGTAACTCAACCCCGCGGTCGAGATAGAATTTTCTAGGCCGTGCTCAACCCGCTGACATTGTCATTAGCTTCATAATTAACGATAATAATGACTAAAATTCCAGCAGTGCTAGTCAGGTAGAAGCAGCAGTAACGCAATTACCAAATGTGGCAGTTTTTTTTTTCACTGTTGCAATAACAGGACCTAATTCGATGATGACCTAATTTTTCTTTTCCATGAAACTTCCGTGTCAATATATATGACCTTTCTAAAACTCATTTAATTGACGTATACAGTTCAAATTTGGACAATATATTGTTCTACAGAAACGAAAAAAAAAAATCAGTAAATAGTTCAAATCTGGGAAAATATATTTGGTTCTGCACAAAAGAAAATAAAAATAAAATCCGTAAGTGGTTGCTAAAACGATAAATGAGTCTATCACATTATATTTTCTTGTAAATAATTGATTTTTGCTCCTTCCTTCACTTACCATTAATATTTTTACTTACTCAGCTGGAAAAACAGCTCTGATCTACACTCCTTGAAATTTAAACAGGATTGTTAACGGTAGCGTTGATTGTTGATTAGGAAATTTCCTTAAAAACGTGAAAATGCGAAGTGACTGGCAATATCATATATTGAAGCTACGTTCACCTACACGCACAAACAAATACACACAAATGCACTAGCAAGCACACCGCACACGTATGTGTACGCTTCCAATAAGTTAATAGTTATCATAAGTCACCCCTGTTCCTAACGCTTAGGAAAAAAACATAAAAAGTTATAAAAACTAAAGAGCAAAGTCATCATAGGGCACATTTGGGCCCTTATCGATGGCTAAAGTTTCGATGAGAGAGAGAGAGAGAGAGAGAGAGAGAGAGAGAGAGAGAGAGAGAGAGAGAGAGAGAGGATCCCATTTCAGCTGAAAGACACCGAAGAGTTTGATTGCAGTTATTAGAAACTTCTCCCAATAACCCCTGCTCCGAATCCCCCCCCCCCTCCCCCCCCCCCCCCAGAAAAAAAAAAAAAAAAAAAAACAAAAAAAAAAAAAAAAAAAAAAAACTTCAGAGGAGGAAGGGCTGCTGGCAGGACAGAAGAGGCGAGAGGAGAGGACAATGACTTTACTTAAACATTATGTAGAATAAGCGGATGGCAAAGCCTCTACAAGCTTCAGAAATGCACTTCATATTTTTCCGAGATCTCACTTCTCTCAGCATTGCTACATCAAAACAAATACAAACTGTGTTTACGAAAAAAATAAATCAAGGCATGAGAGTAATGCAAACGCTATTCAACGCGTACAAAATGCAAAACAAATACAAACCAATCTCTCAAGTGTCTGAACTGCATTCCTGTGACTAAAAAGTTGCAAAGATTTATAATTGTATAGCCTGAAGGAAAAACGTTGATGCGTTGGCTTCGATGAAATTAGAAAGAAAGATTTTTGCCCATGGTAGAAACGAGGTTGATGATATATAGTCTAAGAAATCAGATCTTATATGGTGAGTGTATTCAGAATATAAACAATGCCAGACTTCGAAGAGTTGGGCATTGGGCATGTTTTGAGTAAGAAAAGAATAATTCCTTTGAAGACCCAGCAAGCAAAGAAGTCCAAGTACAAGTAAAAAATGTGCCGAAGGAACTTCGGGGCAATCGAGGTTTCTGTACAATGTTACAATGCTGTATAAAACCACCAGCTATGACCGGTAGAGTTTCAGTTGCTCACCAGATGCGGTAGAATGAGGGTGTGTCGCATGCCTCCGGAAAGCGCTGCCAGACGCACGACTATGGCTAACTTTAACCTTAAACAAAATAAAAACTGCTGAAGCTAGAGGGATGCAATTTGGTATGTTTGATGATTGGAGGGTGGATGATCAAAATACCAATATGCAGCCCTCTAACCTAAGTACATTTCTAGATCTGAGGACGGACAGACAAAGCCGGCACAATAGTTTCCTTTCAAAGAAAACTAAAAATACGGGTGGTGATGAGGGACGAAATAAATATATATGAGGGAGGTTAAACTACCAAAGGAAGATACAATGGACTTCTCGAAGACTTTGGCAAAGAGTTATTAGACGGAATGACCTTCAATTATAAGAGCAAAGGGGAGAGGAAGAAGATAAGCACATCAGTTGGATTTTCTTTCCGATATATAACCTCAATGGCAATAGTTTCTCTGGCTAGGAGCCAAACCAGGTCAAATTAAAGAAACTTGGGAAAAATAATCGCTATCATGAACTAAGTTCTTCAAAATACTAGCTGGCCTGAATAAATGATAAAATTAGATATAAATCCACTGATATGAAGACGTTCTTTGACCTGAGCTTTGAAACTGACAAGTAGTAACTCAGTTACGGACGTTTCATTTCTCAATTTTGCTCTTTTATGCCGAACTGGAGGAATCAAACTTGAATTTAGAATTGTAATTTTCATTTTCTGATCTGGAGATCTGGAGCAGAATCCAAGGTAGGAAAAGGTTTCCTCCCTTGGATTGCGCTCAGGATCTTGCAATTATTTTGATATCAACCGAAATACAGGGACAGAACAGCTTGGCGCTTCACATGTCACAAATGTCAAAGGTACAAGCGCATAAAATAGCAATATATACTATCAAGACATAATTTCTGTGTCGCTCTTCGATGGTCCTTCAGACTTGCGTACAATCTGTAGCATTCGAATTTTACCCCAAGACACAGTCTATCATAACTTTAAGTACTGATTTTATTCGTGAGTTGTAAAACCGCAATCTCTCCTTGCTTTCGTTTTCTTTTACTCTTATATTATATCAATAATATTCATCTCTCAGATAATACGGATACAATACTTCCTCAGGGATCACAATCCATATACGGGCGCAAGTTGCTTGCCCAATGGTCAGTGAATAGCAGGGACAAAGGCGCAATCTGTTTCTCATCAATGGTGCAACATCTTTTGCACGTGAGGTTTGTTAATTCTCAAGAGAATACTGTTCAAATGAGCAGCAGAGTTCTTTTGCTTCCCGCTGGCGTTGTTAACAACGTTGAATGATTAAAAAAAACCAATCACGTTGCCTTGATTGCATCTGGGTAGAATAAGCGAAAGCTTCAGTCTTCTACAGATAAGTCATAAGGTTAACAATAATAACCACTCCCTTTGCCTTCACAATTAATATCCAGAACACATCACTTTCCTCTGCGCATTATCTTCTTACCATCACCTGGTGTATAATAGGATTGCTTTCATTTATTGAGGGTAAATGAATCGCTGACACAATCAAACAAAACCTACTGAGGCTAGAGGGCTGCAATTTGCTATGTTAGATGATTGGAGGATGGATGATTTCCACGCCAATTTGCAACCATCTCGCCTCAGTAGTTTTTAAGATCTGAGGGCAGACAGAAAAAGTGCGGACGGACAGACAAACAGCCACCTCAACAGTTTTCCTTTGCAGAAAAGTAAAAGGGAGGAAAGTGGTTCTATTACGAAGTGCATACCGAAAGAAATCTGATGTGGTAAATCATCCTCAGAATGAAACAGATGAAGAGATGGTATATAGGACAGAACAGAGGCAGAGTTGACTGATGCCTGAATGAATGGGGTTAGTGTAGGTTGAGAGTGTTTGTGGAAGTAATTACTCAGGGCGTAAAGGGGATCATTAAGAAGCTGAAGACTAGAAAGAAACCATGCGTTGACAGATTTATGACTAAGATGGCGCAGTTTGGTGAAAAGGGCTGAGTGGGTCAAATACAAATCCCTATACAATGTTCAAACATGTACATTCCCAGTGAATTTCCATAAGAAATATCCAGAGCATACATTTCTATCATATGGGTTTGGGTAATTATACATTCGCATTATATTATAATTTTATTAAATAAATAGAAAAATCATATTACCGTAACGTATGTTTGCATATACAAGACTAGACAGACACAGGTGTGTATATATTATATATATATATCTATATATATATTATATATATATATATTATATCTATAATATATATATATATATATATATGTATGTATATATATATATATACCTATATATATATAAATATATATATATACATATATATATATATATATATATACTATATATATATAGTATATATATATATATTAAATAATCCTCAAGACAAAAAACAAAGGGAAAGACGTACAAATGAAATCTTCAAGACAAAAACAACAGGTCCCAAATCTCCCAACTAACATTGTCATACGGAACATTATCATTAAAAATAAAAACATTAAAACATCCCGCTGTGGACATCACTGAAGGACCGCAAATGACCAAAAAAGCCATAAGGCAAAATCACCGCAAGAAAGCCTTATGAGAAGAATGAGGAGTCGTCGGGATCACCTTCACTTTAATGGACGTGCTACTTCTGCTTACTTCCTTTAATGAGATACATTACCTCGAGTCTCTCTCCTTCCCCGGCGGACGACCCTCGTGTGTAATCATCTCTCGGTCAGTAAAGAACTTTGTGTGTCTAAGAGAGAGAGAGAGAGAGAGAGAGAGAGAGAGAGAGAGAGAGAGAGAGAGAGAGAGAGTAAATGAGCGATTGAAACTTCAACTTAACATTAATCACACCTTTTTGAGAGAGAGAGAGAGAGAGAGAGAGAGAGAGAGAGAGAGGTGAATTTAAAGTTTAATTGCCGAATCTCATGATGTTCTCGAGACTTTAAGCTTTTTAGCACCGTACTTAAAGACAATTAAATTCGAAGAAAGATTAAATGTTGAAATATCTCTGTTAATGACTGGACATTAACCATTCGAAATTGGCAAAGGTTCTCTTTACGTGTCTGAAAATGGTAGCCTTAAATTTTTGCTAAGATAAAAAATATGCACTGCTGAAACGTTTCATTAGGTTGTTTCCGGATCAAGTGCTGTTTTATTGCTTCCAATCTTTCCAAACGTTTAAGCACCTCGTCTACTGACTTTACCGTATTGGAAGCACAAAAGATTGGTTTCACTATTCAAAAGATCTGTATATAATTTTTTGCCATGACTCTGAGCGAACATTTCAGAATTTTCTCCAAGTAATGTTTTGGCTTTGACTACGCACTCTATTTTTTCATAGAGTTAAACCCAATTCAAGTTTTGTTCTATTTCATTCCTTGATTCTTGATTAAAATGTTTGAATCATGTTTATTTTTTTCGTTACGGAAAGGACTACAGAGGCAAATGTGAAAGCGTTGGATTCGCTTATTTGTTTTGGTGTTTAAATCCACTGCCAAATGTTACTATTTTCTCCACGAGTAGCATTTATTAACTCCATAGTTCTTATAAAAGTTACCTTGTCTGAGGACAAGATAACATTTCTCCTCTCCCCGGTCGCAATTAATGGACCAGAGTTTCCTGCGTTTCCGGTACTAGAGGCGGTGCTTTATCCATGCAATAATGAAGTTTTTCTTGTCTTTTTTTGGTGAATAAGAAAAGGACGTCGGAGCAAGCAAATACTGCAGGAGAATCAAGTAAGCAACACATCTCTCAAGCGAGATTACATGAAGGGAAAACGGAAACAGGATGAACAATTCACGGCTTTACGTACTTGCTACCGAATGAAAGTTACTGTCGCCAATTAAATATCTAGTTATAAAAGAAAACATAAATATGTTAAGAAAACATTTCTATGAACCGTCTTCAAGTTTAAAGGAAAGAACAGGGCTATTTCCGCCATATTAACGAGCGTCACACTAGTTTAGAAGTGAAGGAGAAAACGGCAGATGATGAGACACCTATTTGTTCTTATCTGTGACATGCAGCTTTGAAAAAATAAAAACACTCGCATTGCTCTTATAACCATTGACAATAACATTCAATTGGGTATAACTATACACAATAATCCATTACAAATTTACAAGTCTCCCAAATAATTTTTTTTTGCTCTTATTAGCTTTCTGCAATAGAAAACTACTGAAATGGCTATTTGTCTGTCCATCCGCACTTTTTCTGTCCGTCTCTGATCTTGAAAACTACTGAGGCTAGAGGGCTGCAAATTGTTATGTTGATCATCCACCCTCAAATAATCAACCATACCAAATTGCAGCTCTCTATCCTCAGTAGTTTTTATTTTATTTATGGATAAAGTTAGCCATCGTGCGTCTGGCACCGCGATAGGTGCTACCAATCAGGCCACCTACGGGCCGTGTCTGAAGATTGTTTAGAAGGAAGCATACAATTGAATGGATAATGCACGATATGGCGTCGGTAATTATAAACAGGCAAACCTTCATCGATATATACAAATAGATATCCATCTGGGGGGTTGGGGGTCACCCAACGAGTGTTTGCAACCAGATTCGTCCAATACGATCATCTGATCACAAGATATGTACAAACAAACATGCACGCACACAGTGAAGATCATAACCTTCAAACTGTGATGGCGTAAGGAATCATGAGCACGGTCACAAATATTTGCAGAAATACAATCAAGAATCTGCAGCAAATAAAAATATATAATACAGACTGCATCTTATTCTGATATATTGTCAGTCCATTAATTCATTACTTTACGTCAGACAACACAGCAACAGAACTTTAAGACTTTAAAATATTATCCATCACAAAGTAATAGGCTCAGTATTTCACTTTCGCAAATGCACTTCCATAATTTTACAGTTGATATATTAAAATAAACACATCAACGTACACACAGGCCCGTATGACAGTATGGATTTACTGTTTACTGACCACATCACATGTTATATATACAGAAAAACATCATTTACTTTCCCAGCAACAAAATGAATAAATCGTCGAACCTCAATAGAAAATATATCATCAGCTCATCAAGAAGAACATAAGAGACCTAAGCCTAAGAAACAGCTCTCTCTCTCTCTCTCTCTCTCTCTCTCTCTCTCTCTCTCGTCCTCGTCTCTCTCATCTCTCTCCTCTTCTCATCTTACGCATATATTAAACCAAGATTTTAATTCTATTGCTTCAGATGAGTTTATGGTTCGTTTTTATCCTCCCAGATTTGTAAATTATTAATTCACTGACTGGACTGAGACAGGAAAAATGAAAGTGGTCTATAAATAATGTAGGCAATGCGAGGCATTGCATATTTAACCTATATCAATTTTGAGGGGAGGGGAGGGGAGGACATTATATCCGTAGAGCCCTTACCGAAACATTACTCATATATAAAAACAAAATTTATACGTACAAACAAACATACGTACATACTTATAATATACATACATACATACATACATACATACACACACACACATATATATACATATATATCACGTATATAGTATTTACACAATACATATTCATGAGCAATAACAATCAGTAGCGTTTACTTCGACAAAAGCCACTCAATGTTGATGGTCACCAGATTTTAATTGTCAAGGTTAGAAAGCCCATGATCAATGAGTGGGGGAAGAGTACAACCTAAGTACGCGTTACCCAAACATCCATCCAGATCTGTTTTTAGCCGGTTAATCAAAGTATTTTTGCCTAATAGACATAGATTTGAGGGCCAAATCTTTATGGGGGCTCAAACTTCGATAGCATCAGGTTGATGGTTCGCCAGATTTAATTGTCAAGGTTAGAACATGATCATGAGGGGGAAGAGTAAACCAAGACGCGTTCACCAACATCCATCCAGATCTGTTTAGCCGTTATCAAAGTATTTTCCTAATAGACATAGATTTGAGCCAAATCTTTATGGGGTCAAACTTCGATAGCAAGATTGGAGAAGAATGCATATATATATATATATATATATATATATATATATATATATATATATATATGTATATATATATATATATATGTATATATATATATATATTTTTTATAGTTTATATATATATATATATATATATATTATATATATATATAAGATATATATATAAATTAGAATAGAAGGAAGCAAAAGGGTACTAAATCGCAAGACATATATACACTAAAAATATAGGTGTATGTATGTATGTATATATATATATATATATATATATATATATAGTATATATATATATATATATATATATACTAAATACATTAAAACATCATAAAAGACTCGGAATAAAAAACGTATGCAAAAAAAAAATAAAAAAATAAAAAACATGTTAGGAGAAAGGTATTACCATCAGAGTGGTAATCGATAATATATACATATACGTTTTATATATGTATATATACCTATACTATATATATATATATATATATATATAGTATATATATATATATAGATATATATCTATCTATATATGTATATATATATATATTATATATACTACACATATATATATATAGATATATAATATATATATATATATCTATATATATATATGATATATATATATATATATA
>NC_061098.1:21363647-21368647 GCF_015104395.2 Macrobrachium nipponense | reverse complement strand
AGATCTGATGGCGGACAGAAAAAGTGCGGTTACAGACAAATTGCCATTTCAATAGTTTTCTTTTGCAGAAAACTAAAAGGAAAATTATGAATTTACATTTCAGGTTATCGTTCTTAACAATGAACAACAGTTTATCTCCTGGAATAATTCCTAGATGGGCTACAAACGCGATATTCGCGAAAGGTCCTCTCGCTGGAAACTGATAAACAGCCAAATCCCAGAGTAAAGAGAGAGAGAAAAAAACACACATATATGGGATTAAGTTCATAAATTGCATAAAGAACGGAAAGAAGATATTTAAAAAGGGAAGAACTGCCTAATAAAAAGCAGGAAAAAGATAGACACAATCCATTCAGGGGGATTGAGAGAAATACAAGATGCTAATAAAGAAAATGTGACCTTTCAACTCTTACGAATCACCTTGACCTCGGCACCAGTCTACGTTCGGGCTCCATTATCAGTAGTAGGGTAAAAATACCGAATGGCCGGCCTCTACCGTAGCGCGACCACCTTCCCGAAAAAGTACTTTAACACCTCCTCTAACCCAAGATAGACATTAGTCCAGAACCAGCGTCCGTCGAAGCAACACCTGGATACCTCTACTTTCCTCTCGAACTAAGTTTTTTCCCCCAAGTCACAAATTAAGGCCATAATTTCCCATTTTCGGGAAGGTGGTCTCACTATGGTAGAGGCTGGCCATTCGGTATTTTACCCTATGTGATTATTAACTCGCTAGTATTTATAACTTACAGGCCAATTAATTATTAGATATCCTTGGATAGTATACCTAATGCATAAAAGGAAAAATCAAAGGAAAAAGGTGGACACTATATGCAGAGTAAGAACAGAAAGACATATGAAGAAATGCAAGCAAGGAGGAAGATGAAAAAGACCAGAGGTTAATGGTGGACTAGATGGCTTAGAACGAAGACGAACAATCAAAATATACAATTGCTTCTACTCCAGCACGTGACATTACATAAAAACCAGAGGAATGCCAGGAAACGGAAAACATCTCCAGGAACTCATCCATCTAATGGAACAATGGGAATTATAATATCACAAGCAACATTAAATCAGCGATACCTCTCCTTTCATGTAAACTCCTTAATCATTAAATATAATACACGATTCTTTCTTCAGACGAATCGGAATTTCAGGTTGGCATATATTCATAAGTGAATGTCATTTCTCCCCAAATCCATCTCTTCCAATAAATCTAGTCCTTTTTTTTAAGCTATTCATTTTTTTTACGCACGCATGATGGAGTCGGTATTTAGATTTGCCGCTTTTATAGCACTGCCCGAGTTATTTACATAAAAGTTATTATTAATGAATGATATAAAAGTATATTAATCAAATTCCACTCCTGCATTACAAGTTTGGGAAACTGCCCGTTAAAAATTTCTGCTGGTTTCATCTATTAGCGAAAAAGTTTGAGTGAAATTTCGCTTTTGAAAAGGCCGGAAAAAAAAAAAAACCGGCTGCCTCATTTATACATAATATTTCATAGGCATGTTTTAGCTTCGACCAAATCATCAAAACTCATCAAAAACTGTTGAAGTTTGAATGCGTTTTGATGGGACATAATCTGCAAATCTGGATGCTCCAACTGAATTTGACAACTTTCTATGATCATTATGGCTAAAGGGTCCTTCTGAAGCTTCTCTACCAGTCTGCCTCCACAGCCATATACTGAACTAATCCAAGATTTATCTGTCGATACTACACATTACTAGTGTCCCGATTGACAGTTTTCACGTTGCCTTGGTGACAGCTTTTGCCAGGTTTCTGATTACCTAACTACGCCCAAAATTCTCTACTTCTACTAAGACTGACTACCTTCTTAACCTGTTGCCAAATAGATAATTTGAAACTTGTCACATAAATTTTCCTCCTTAAAAGAGAAATGAAGCTTTCTCATGAATTTCTGTTCGTTTGTAAAATTCGAAAAATACATTGACAGCATTTTCTCTCTCAATTAGGAACACTGACGATTTCTCTCTCTCTCTCTCTCTCTCTCTCTCTCTCTCTCTCTCTCTCTCTCTCGTGTTCAAGGTTTTTCGAAGTTAAGGAAAGAATAAAGAGTTCATCTTACAGAAAATGTTACTATACCAATTAGGAACACTGACGATTCTCTCTCTCTCTCTCTCTCTCTCTCTCTCTCTCTCTCTCTCGTGTTCAAGGTTTTTCGAAGTTAAGGAAAGAATAAGGAGTTCATCTTATAGAAAATGTTACTATACCAATTAGGAACACTGACGATCTCTCTTCTCTCTCCTCTCTCTACTTCTCTCTCTCTCTCTCTCTCTCTCTCTCTCTCTCTCTCTCTCTCTCTCTCGTGTTCAAGGTTTTTCGAAGTTAAGGAAAGAATAAGGAGTTCATCTTACAGAAAATGTTACTATACCAATTAGAAACACTGACGATTTCTCTCTCTCTCTCTCTCTCTCTCTCTCTCTCTCTCTTCTCTCTCTCTCTCTCTCTCGTGTTCAAGGTTTTTCGAAGTTAAGGAAAGAATAAGGAGTTCATCTTACAGAAAATGTTACTATACCAATTAGGAACACTGACGATTTCTCTCTCTCTCTCTCTCTCTCTCTCTCTCTCTCCAAGAAAAAATACTCCCTTGGATATATTCACCCATTTTCGTCACAGTTCCCGCCTCAAAACCTCGTTTGATCTGGCAATTATGAAACGCTCACAACCACTTCCAATTCAAGCTAGATTACTTTCATAACAGCCATGCCTAAATAAAATAGTTACCAATTGAAAATTCTAATAAAACTAAATAAATATTCTTAAAAAAAACTACAATTTCTAGAAGCCCTATGTATTCCTTAAAAGCTTAATCCAATATCATTATTATTATATTAGGGTAAATGAAACTTATTCACATGGAATAGGCACACCAAAGGGGTCACTGACTTGAAATTCGAGCTTCCAAAGAATGTTGGTTTCATTCTCCCACCGCAGACCACATATTGCATCAGTAACTGATCATGATACAGAGCCAGTGATTTTTCGTCGGCCTAGAGAGACGCGAACCCGCGACATCAGAGTGGCATGCCACGACACTAACCACTATACCGCGGACCAGGTGTAAATACATAATTTTCAATAGCAACTGCCGTACTATAAGAGTAAAATAGTTCTAGAAGTTACTGTTTTCGGACTATTTCTTCACTAGTGGTAATTCATTTTGCTGCAAAATCTCAAGTAAAATTTAAACTACGACTTTGATTGTGACTAAATTAATTAGTTCAACAATAATAAATATAAAAACAGCCCTCTCTTACTCGCCTTTGTACACTTAATTTTTCATAAACAAACTGAAGGGAATATTTTTTCTTGACATTCCATCTTTCTTGGTCCTAATTATCTTCATGTCATACAATTCCAAAGTCTCATTTCATATTACTTACAAGTTTTCCATTGAATTTCATATTTTCATTCTTAATAAAATGGTTTCGTTCACGAATATTCATTACTCTCAACACACCCACAGAGAGAGAGAGAGAGAGAGAGAGAGAGAGAGAGAGAAGAGAGAGAGAGAGAGAGAGGACTATATATATAATATGGGTAAGACTCCTTAATTCAACCGAAACTGAGGGCAATATAAAGCCAAACACACACACAAACACACACACACACACACTGGAGGAGAGTGAGAGTGGTGAAAAATAATAAGGATAATGAGAGCTGGTTAAATGCAGGAAAAATGACAGACTCGCAGGATCTTCAAACACGAGAAAATACAAAGAGGGAGCGACTCCAGTCCTATTAACCGAATGAAAAAGAAGAAGACTACGAAGAAGAGGAATTAGACGACGGAAGAGAGACAGAGAGAGAGAGAGGGAGGGAGGGAGAAAGCGGCAACCTCTCAATGGCCCTAATTCCAGGCGACACCTACTAATTGAGAACAAGGAATTCCGTTTCTCACGAAAAATAATCCGTTTTCTTGCCCGCTCCAGCACCAAGGTTATCTGCAAGGAGGGAGGGAGGGAGGGAGGTAGGTTTAGCTAAGTGACAGACTTTCTGTTTCCTGTCTGTCCGAGACAGCTTCCTGCCCCCAGCGAGTTTTAATTTACGGACTGATTGTCTGTCTGTCTGGCAAGCCTATTTTTCTCTCGGCACAGTTTCAAACGATAACCGAGCGCTTATCAGAAGTCCGTGTCTTCCGCACCACAGCCTGATTCTATATATACCAAGGTCTAAAGAATGTGTATTCTCTAGACCTTGCTCTATCCTGTGTATGTCTGCCCGTCTTTTCAGATATAAGGTCACTTTGAAAACCAGTGGCACGTAATTGCGTATCACTGAAATACTAGCTGGATTGCTGAAGATAGGCAAAGGATTTAATATAATCTAAAACTAATCTGCATACAAAATTTGAACACCAGTGACACGTAATTGCGTATCACAGAGAAGGTAATACTAAATAGATTACTCAGATAGGCAAAGGATTTAATACAATCGAAAACTAAACTGCATAAAAAAAATTCAAGTCCAAAAACGCTACGAATGAAACATAACGCTATGAAACAAATGAACTGCAACAGCTAAAGAAATAAAAATGGCTTAAATTCGAAATGTTTCAATAACAATTTACCCCGAGGGAACATGTGAACAAAATGAGAATGATTTGAGCCCCGTATAACTCTGCGAGTTATTTTTGATGAATGAAGAGAAGATAATGGATATAAATGAACATGGGCAATCCGTCCTTTACTAAACACTCACAGTTAAATTTATTAAATAATTTTTTTTATAGCCAAGTCCCTTCTTTCCCAAGCTTCAAACTATACCCTGAGTGTTTATCATCATCGTGAAACACTTCATTTCATTGTATTACATCCCAGCTTTACAAGGGTTGGATACAACGAACATGTCCCACAGCATATGCCAATTCACAGACGTTATAAATCAAAGAGACAACATCTCTCTCTCTCTCTCTCTCTCTCTCTCTCTCTCTCTCTCTCTCTCTCTCATAATATTTCTTTCATGCT
>NC_061098.1:21353647-21358647 GCF_015104395.2 Macrobrachium nipponense | reverse complement strand
CGTAGAGATAACTTAGCACACGATGTCTCCTCGGATGGACTAATAAAGTCTTTGAGACATCTTATTCCTTGTAACTCTCTCTCTCTCTCTCTTATCCACCGAGATTTAACTTACATCAGAATTTAAGGGAAAAAATCCTTTACTTAAAAAAGTAAGGCTAGATCATTCCTTTCTGCGAGCTACAGAAGAACATTTAGTCTCGACCATCGTAGGGTACCCGAATGGGAAATTGCCAAAATTTCTTGCTAGTTTTACTTTTCTCAACCAAACAAGGAAAAACGACATCGTTATAGAAAACTTCTTAACCTGCAGAAGGACAGAAACCGTATATTAGCTAAAAGCGAGATCTGGGCAGTTGAGTCCAGATAGAAAAAAAAGTCACAGGTAAAAAAGTCTCGGGGAAAAAAGTCACAGGTAAAAAAGTCACAGGTAAAAAAGTCTCGGGGAAAAAAGTTGCAGGAAAAAAAAGCCGCATTAATCTTCCCTCCATAGTCACTCACCTTTGCAAGGTGTTTAGTAAAAGCCCGTTAGGGATGACCGTAAAAACACAAACAAAAGACTGTAAATATCATAAAATAATAATAACCCAAAAGAAATATTAGTCCTAAATAACGACGCCCCGGAAACCCTTAGGACGGGGGGGATGGGGGGGGTCCCTATCTAGGAAAGATCCCAGAAACCGTATATCAGCTACAGCGATATCCGGGCAGTTACCAGGGGCTCGTCCCAAGAAATATGTTCTGAATCAGAATGAATGGCGGATTAAAAAAAATCTCACAAAGAAGTCTTAGACGGCCTCATTATGTAAATTTACGCCGTTTAATATGATAATGACGCCTTTATGATTATCATATCTAACCTAGAAAGAAAGGGAGAACGAGTATACAGTTGGACCAACAAGACGTTTGTGCCTCAGGATACACTACAGCCTTTTTCTTTTTTCGCTTCTATTAACAAAAAATGCAGTAGTGTAGCTTATACAGTAACTCAAGACAACACACGCACATATACAAACATATGATACATAAAAATATGAATATACATACATACACACACATATATACATACATACGTACATCTCAAGTATAAAAGGGGCCCCATTACAAACATATGATACATAAAAATATGAATATACATACATACATACACATATATATATACATACATCTCAAGTAAAAAAGACCCATTAAAACACTGGTTTAAAACTAAGGACTACATTTCGGTGGACTAACTTCCAGTTTCAACAGATTTTATTTACACACACACAAACAAACACAAGATCTTTAAATGCAGACCCAAATCGCACTCATGTACGATTACAAGCTGGGCTACTCGTTCAGACAAAAGTTAAAAGTAACGAAGAACCCCACTACCATCCTTCTTTGTTTTCCATCTTTTGGATTCTTCGCAGGGATCGAAGGCCACAATCTTTCCCAACATTACATACGTAAACATTAAGCAAATTCCACAAAATCTGAGATGAAGGTACCCAAACAAATTAGAAGATTTTCAAACATTCCACCATTATTGTATAAAAATTAAAATTTTTTGCTGCTACTACACAAAAATTCAGTTTACTTGAGAAACATACGCTAGTCCTTTGCAATGGCGTCTACACTGGTTATCTATAAAAACCAAAAGAAAACTTTTGTACCTTTTCTACCATGGCCGCCACACAATATGAAAACTCCATTTAAATTCCGTCAACAGGCAAACCGGTTTATTAGGCAGCTTGCACTTAACACCGAGGCGTCATTATGCAAAACAGATGTTAGGGCTCAACGAATAATAGATTAAATTTCATTTGACTTTTAGCTATCCAAGATTTTTCCTATTTTAACACACGACCGATATGGGAAGCACATCTACAAAAGGAAGCGAAAACGAGGACGCTTTTTATTTATTCATTTATTCTTTATAACTTTTGTGTTTCTGTTATAACCATAACAGTGCCAAATTAAAGCCGGAGCAAGATTTGAGAAATCTAGTCTTTCATGTTACATTAAATTTCGAGAAGTATTGTAACATTTTCAAATACTTTTTCGCTTTGAGCGTACTGAAATTTCTAAACCATGACCACCTTTGTCCTTGGTAGGTTTGGCTGCTGTGTCTCTTTATTTACTGTCTACCTATGGCATCCTCCTCTCCGTGTGTGTGTGTTCCCTTTGATCCCCGTCACATCCCTCTTCCAAGGAACGACCTGTCACTTCCTGTGAGACGGACCCAGATAAGAGCAAGGCTCTCCCCCTTCCATTTTGCATTCGCCCATCAACGAAAAATACAGAAGAGTAGAGCACGAGGCGAGCTGTATCAATACCGCCTGACCTACTGAGACACAGTAGATGAAAGGAAGGCGAGGAGGTGCGACTGACTGATTATGAAATTTAGGTCTTGAGGACCAAGCGCCGGAACCCATCAGGATTATTCAGCGCCCTTATGAATGATAATAGTGGGAAAATATCAGTTAGACACTTTTGTCAGAAAAATGGGAAGTTTTTAGGAAGAGCTCCAGACTCATTCAAACTGGAACTTAGGCACAATTGTCCCTGATGTTACTTTCTCTCTTACAAGTTGTAGAAATGATTTTTTTTCTCAGGTCATCAAGATGCGAACTCTTCCTCTTAACCTCCAATCAGCGACCACTGCGAAAACATTCAACCTTCGTAATAAAGTCTCCCATCCATCAACAACTCTACAGCCTTTGTAGGTGCCACAGACAACACAGACCTCACCAAGAGAACAATTCACGCATACTAAATCAACACAAAACAAACTTCTTCGGTAATGACAGATGCTTCAGACTGAATGACTCATCTGTTATAAAGTTAGGAACCACATGATATACAAGCACAAGTAACATAGTTCTCTACCGAGATACCACAGAATAGACGAGTGTCCCTCTCGACCGAGAAATCATGGCATATACGAGTGCCGTTTTGTTTACCTTTCTCTTGTATTATCTTTTTCATCCACTTTCTGCATTCATTCTCTTTGTGCTCACTTTCATCCTGGAAATTATTTCTGGAGTGGTTAAAACTGAAATCATTCCCTGGCTTTTCAGATTACGCAGGTAATATTCCCCACTATTTACACTATGCATGTAAATGTTTAGCCAAAATTAGACTGAATGCAATGTAGAAAATGTTAATAAAAAAAATCCATAAACAGGTCGTTCCTTAAATAATTTAAATGACACAAAATAATCCACAAAATTGTTTGTCTTTTACTCTTGAAAAGGAATTCAGAATTTAGAAACGATATGTCTATTGGCAATGAAACTAATACGGAAAAACAAATAGTGCAAAACTGATCTCAAAATGGAAGGAAATAAGATAACACAAACATAAATTTCATAAGTGAACTTATGCGAGTGCAGAAATGATCTTGAAAAAAAAAAAAACTATGAATTTCATATGTAAAATTGGCTGTGAGAGAAAAAACCCAAAGGAAGTTTTTTCCCTTCGCTACCTTTACGTTGTCTTCTGACATAAAAACACCCAAGAATTTGTTTGAAAGGACTTACGCCACATCCATTTTTGTCCTTTATCTTTCCGGATTATGGCATGTGCCAGAAAAAGGTTTACGAGAATTCCGCGAAAAAAAACACAAAAAACAGCATATTTGCTTCTGACTTTCGCGAGACCTTCAAGGTAATAACGGAATGAGTGAATGTTTGAAACCTGCGCCAGATGGGCAATGGAATCATTCAGCACCCTCATTGTAATGCAGATATGACTTAAACCTTTATCAAAATAAAATGACTGACAATTACTACAAACTCACGCAGACAATCACATATTAATGCGTAAAATTTATACATATCAATCATGCACAATCTTACATTTAAAAAAAATCAATTAAGTATGCATTATTTAGATATTAACAATACCAGTTTCTTTTAAAACAACTATAAGGGTTTCAAGTGAAACCTTTTCCTCAAAATTCTCAGCAGGAAACCTCAGGCAAAAGGCCACATTCTCTATCCCGCTACACCTAAACAAGAGAGCAGCGCGCCAGAATGTGCTCAGAGACAGTAGTAACCTGTCACATTGAGAACACCTGATGCACCGCTGCCATCTAAATAAAATACACTTGTGTGTGAGGCGTTAATGACCGATCCTCAGTCGAGTTTACATAACTTAACATTTCTGTGGCTATTGTCATTTGCAGTCAATGGCCTTATACGTTTCGCTTTTGTACTCATTACCACTTACGTATTTTTATTCTACAGATAAGGAGGGGGAGGGGGGCAGACATCTTTCTTGCCACTTTCTTCAAATGTATTGCCTAACTGGTCTTTTCATATTAGATTGGGAGACACATTTTAAAATATTATTATCAAAAGTGGCTTCTTTCGTTTTCCTGTCTCCTACCTCATAACTACGAATTCCCACATGAGAGGGAACCCGGCAGAAATGAACAATTTTGCACCAACAAGAAATCCAAAAGAGCCATTGTCGAAATTTCTGGACTAAGAAATGGGAAAATTTTGTATTGCTGGTAGTATAGTTTTTTTCCAACTCTTACAGCACTGTCTAATGAAGAGTAAGGATAATTCAATTTTTGCCTGCATTCCAAATTATATCTATTTCATCATCAATGCACCCAAGGTTGCACATACCTGATGCTCTACATAACATGGATACGAGAACTGTCTTTTTTTCTGCTTTGACCTAGATAAAAACGTACGTAAGCAGAAACACTGGTAGGGTAGGTTTTCCGGACCGACTGATTCTGTATTACACAATAAATTAAGATCGACAAAAAAAAAGACTTATTACGACCACAGAGAAATTTATATTTCACAGAAAACCTGATTACACTAACATATACTATAATATTTTAAGTTTTTTCCTCCCCAATACCTTAAGATCTTTGTAGTGCTAATTTTTATATTGATCAAACTTGAAAGTTATTTGATACGAGAAAAGATATGCAAGGACGAGCAGTGTAATTTTCATTCACGTTAGCGAAAACAATCTTTCAATCCAACGGACAGG
>NC_061098.1:21311147-21351147 GCF_015104395.2 Macrobrachium nipponense | reverse complement strand
AAAATAGAACTAAGAAGGATATGGGATATGCCAGTGGAAATTGTACCCATAATCATAGGAACACTAGGCACGATCCCAATATCCCAGAAAAGGAATCTGGAAAAACTAGACGTTGAAGTAGCTCCAGGACTTATGCTGAAGAATGTGATCCTAGGAAACGGCGCACATAGTAAGAAAAGTGATGGACTCCTAAGGAGGCAGGATGCAACCCGGAACCCCACACTATAAATACCACCCAGACGAATTGGAGGACTGTGATTAAAAAATAATAATAATAATAATAATAATTTTCTAATTGGTCCACAATAATAAGAATGTTAAAAGTTCGTGCATAATTTATAAACAATTAATAAAAGATTTCGAAACCTTCCTTGAAGATGAACCCAGGGAAGGGTTCAAAAGCTTTTACAAAGTTTTTATACATTATGCACGAACTTTCAACATTCTTATTATTGTGGACCCCTTAGAACATTGTATAAACTCTTGTGACAGAGAGCTTTCCCACAAATAATGATAACAATAATAATAATAATCATAATCAAGGGACTGAAATCTGGTCTCTCGCCCGTGAGGAGAAGGCAGTGACCACCGAAAAGCCTTTTTATAACAGCGAGATGACCCGCAAAAGCTCCAAATGTTCCGTCGGGGCAGAGGCGAAAGAAAACAAAACTTCTTCCCTCCGGTCCAATTTCCCCCCGCGGTCGAACTTTGAGTGACCAATTTACCTAAGCTGATGTTTGTTTGCTGCGTGTCCCGTCGAAAGCAGGGTTCTCCCCCAAAATGGGTCCACTGGAGGGGCCTTGCTTTCGGTCCGGGACGTTTTTGGCCTTCCGGGGGGAGGAAGATGAAATGCATAACAAATGCACTGGAATGATAAAGATGGAATGCTATGTCAACACAGCCTACGCTCACTATTTCAATGGGAGATGTGTATGTCCAGGATGCAAATACTGTTTGATTTCCTGTTTGCTGAAGTAAATGCAATATTTCTGGCTGGCGATTTCTGTTTATTCACTGCCTTTGGCATGCGCTAATATATTTACTGGGGAGAGAGAGAGAGAGAGAGAGAGAGAGAGAGAGAGAGAGAGAGAGAGAGAGAGAGAGAGAGAGAAAATTTTTTTGACAAAATGAAATTATTCCTTTCTCGTAAGTTACATAACATTTTAATTGTTCAGTAAGTATTATAACATTCAAACTGTACGGGATAGTACTAGAGTAATATAAAAATGACTTTAAGAATGAAGATATATTTGAATTATGAATATTCATAAGTAAAAATACATTTGAATTTTAAGCTTGACCAATCTTGAGCATAATGAATGTAAATAACCAGATATTGTTTCCAAAAGAATGACATAGGATGCAACACTGAGAGAAATAACAGTCACAGACAAGTATAGAAACCAAAAAGAGTTAAATTTTTTCCTTACAAAGATGTGAAATTTGCCCTTGACTGAGAATAAGGCATTTGCTACATCAGATAAGTTCTATTAATTGGGAAATGGAGTCTTATCGTATTAATGTATGTATTACTTTAGTGCAGTTATATAAATCAGTTGGGTGGAAGGGAGTATCGTATTTTGTTAAATGTATTCACTGCGTGTTATTTAAGTCGTCCCTCAGTATTACAGCCGGACCAGGGTAAGAACATGGGGCGCGGTAATTTCTGATGTCAGGTGTTGGGGGTCTGCAACTGTGCCAATTCAATAACAAACAGCAGGGTGATAATGATCTGATTCACGATGGTGCAAACGAAAAATATGAACCAAGGAACAGGTGCTCAAAGGGCCGAGAGTGAAAGTGGTATATATATATATATATATATATATATATATATGTGTGTGTGTGTGTGTGTGTGTGTGTGTGTAACTGAATCACGAAAGTTTGGAACGTGATAAATGCATAAAATAAAGGTATAAGCCACGAAAGAAAGTGAATGGTCTTGTAGCTACTCCATGTTTCACTTTCCTTTGTGGCTTATACCATGTGTATATATATATATATATATATATATATAGATATTATATATAGTACAATATATATTATATTATAATATATAATATAGATTATAGATAATATAATATTTTTTTTTTTTGGGTTTATATATGATTTGCGTGGTAATGATGGAACCCCATCGCCCACGTTGTTTTATGTGTAATTATCTAAAGTGGGCGCTATGGCCGATGGTACAGACTCACGTTTGCTATGCCGGTGGGTTGCTCCCAGCCAACTGCTCACCAGTTCACTAGCTGGCAATGGGTAACACCGTCTGTAGGATCATGAACACAAGGCGTAGAGCTAGCAACCTCACTCGAGAGTTACTGGGAAACTGGAAAAAAAAAAAGAGTACCCCTCTACGGTTATACCTTCCAAAGGAGAATAAGGCGTATGTTGGAAATACAAAGAGTGTGTGCTTATGTTTGTATAACCATATACTTTGCATATAACTCTACAGAACCTACTAATGCTAATGAACACGTCCCCAGAAACCATAAGTCTTACCATATATCACTGTTAACGGTTAGCCTGAAACAGGAGAATCCTGATTCATCGTTCTGCTGCCTACACAAGTACGACGAAATCAAAATTTCATTTGTTCCAGGGCATTAAGCACCAATCACTGTCCACGGAGAGAAAACGGAAAAAATGAACGACATCTCTCGGGAAAAAAATACAAATATTTCTACGGAGGTAAAAATATACAGTAAAACCCAATATAAACTTCTATGAGAGAGAAAAAAAACCTCAACGCCAACAATAAATATTAATTTCTGCTATATAAAACAACGACGTTCCTAAAAAGGGAAAATAAACGAAAAAGCCGTAAACCTAACAAAGCATTTCTGCCGGACAGAAAAAAAAAAGACGCGGTAAAAAATAGCTTTAAACTCAGGATACGAATAATAAAGTAGAACTGTATAATGCTCTTGGGAACTGTATAATACATCGTTTCCTTTTGGTGGGCCATCCATAAATGATAGAGGCAGATATAGATAAAGATAACGCTACCATCCGGGAGCTGATTCAGCCAGCAAGTATCTCGTGTGGTGCCACCTAAAGGCCATCGAGACAATATTAATGCCCTCCTCAAAAGGCAATGGGGAACTACGCACTGCCGGGGGAAGGAGGAGGAGGAGGAGGAGGAGGAGGAGGAGGAGGAGGAGATGTTGTCCGTCTTTGCCTCTTTATGGGCCTAAATGCTATTCAGAGAGAGAGAGAGAGAGAGAGAGAGAGGGATGTAGAATTTTAGCCCAAGGCCAAACACTGGGATCCGTGAGGTCATTCTACGCGGAAAGGGAAATTAATAGTAGGAAAACCTCGCAGTTGCTTTATGAAACTATTGTTAGGAGAGGGTGGAAAGTAAGCTGGCAGAATGCGAATATGAGCGGAGGTACAGTAAAAGGAACGAAAGGGGTTGCACCTAGGGGCAAACCGGACGCTGCAAAGAACCTTGAGTAATGCCTACAGTGCACCGCATGACGGCACTACTCACCTACGAGAGAGAGAGAGAGAGAGAGAGATACAAATACCTATTATGTTCCAAACCAATATGAAATGAAAAGGCAATAAGAAAGCCACGACCATCATATCAAATGGGCCATATCCATTCTGCCATAAAGGCAGTTTTGGGGAATTTATTAAAATTATAATCTCTGGCCTCTCCCTCTATGGCCCACAAAAAAGACATCAAAATGAAGAGGGAAGCGATCTCATAAAAGGAAAATGAACACATTTATTTCCAATAAGCAGGATTTTTTTTTTTTTTTTTAAACGAGGAATACACTTTGGAATAAGATTCTGCGGGCAATGTTACAAATCAATCAGGATAGCTTAAAAGCTTCAAAAAAGTATTTTGTTGACAGAAATGATGTCCGTGCAATTAGCCGTTTTCTCGCAAACACATTTTATGGGGATTCGCAGTAACGCCCAAATACGACATCAAATACATAAAGGAAGACCAATAAAGCAGAGCCACCCAGGCAGGTTGCCAACTCCAGCGCTCGTGACGGCCCCATTGTTTCATCAGTGAAAAGCTGATTATTGTTTCGATACCAAACAAAACCGTACAACATTCGCTGTTGGTTTTCATTTCCAGCAGTCTGTTTGGAGTAGAGAGAGGAGATGACATCATTAATATTTCCGGGACAATCGTCACTCGGAATAGGTTTTCGACAATGCAAACCATTAAAAATTCTAACAAAAATATATATATTCGGTAAACGCACGGTATTAGAAAGTAAACAACACTGTTCGTGCGTATTACTGTTCTGTGCCGTATGGTATGAGCAATAAAATGGCAAAATAAAGTTCAGTCTATTGAAGTAAGTTACACAACAAATGACATCGCGAATATATTTTGTAGATGAAAATTCATGGCGCAGATAATCTAATGTAAATAAAGTCTTTTAACCAATAAAATATTAAATGACCCAAATGTTCAAAGTTCGATGGCCTTTAGATCATATACACAAAATATACTCAGAACCACATATACGTACACTTAAGGCCGTCGAGCCACCACTCTCACAACTTTGAACCCTGTACGAGGATTTGGGAGGGGGGGGGTTGTTAATGGCGTCGTCGCACCTCACGGGGTGCACTGTAGGCATTAAAAGCTTCTCTGCAGAGTCCCTTCGTTCGTTCATAATCTCTTTCTTCCATGTTGCTATCCACCCTCTACTAACAATTAAACCAATAATTATATAGCGAGGTTTTCCTCCTGTTACACCTTTCCAACTTACCTACTCTCAACTTCCTTTCCAGTGCTTAAATGACCTCATAGGTCCCAGTGCCATTCAATTCTACAACTCGGAAGAGTGTAGACCTAAAATGTCTGCATCAAACGATGGCATACAGTACAATGTTACGAAATTGTCGACGGTGGTAATAGCTGTGCATCAAACAATCCTCGAGCTTCGACATGAAAATAACTCCCATACGAGATGACTTTAATTTTTTTTTTATATTTGTGCTGAAAGAACGGTCACATTCAGCCAGTTTTCGAAATCACATCCTTAAATTTCAATAAACCCCAATTCTATTTTTCTTACTGATACAGCAAATGTAAGAGATAACGTAGAGGAAAAAATGGAATAAGTTTTAAGTGACGGATAAAGAACAATATGATACCCCGGCCTCTCTCCAAATGAAATAAATTGGGATTCAAGCATCGCTGCTCGGTTACAGAGTGAAGTTTACGTCTAAATAATATCGTGGAACAGGAAGATTTTTTTTAACAGAAACTTCTAGAGGAAAAATTAATACTGGGCGTATTTGCTTTACAGGATCGAAAAGCTCATACTCGTTTCTAAGTGTTGTTAGTCTACATCTGTGGCTCCAGTAACTCGTTTCTAAGTGTTGTTAGTCTACATCTGTGGCTCCAGTAACTCGTTTCCAAGTGGTGTTAGTCTACAGCTATGGCTCCAGTAACTCGTTTCCAAGTGGTGTTAGTCTACAGCTGTGGCTCCAGTAACTCGTTTCCAAGTGTGGTTAGTCTACAGCTGTGGCTCCAGTAACTCGTTTCCAAGTGTTGTTAGTCTACATCTGTGGCTCCAGTAACTCGTTTCCAAGTGTTGTTAGTCTACAGCTATGGCTCCAGGAACTAACGTCTTTTCCAAGTGTGGTTAGCCTTACAGCTGTAGGCTCCAGTAAATCGTTTCCAAGTTGGTTTAGCCACCAACTGTTTGGCTTCCAGTAACTACATTTCCAAGGGTTGTTGGTCTACCATCTGTAACTCCAGTTTTAACCTAAGGTTTCCAAGTGGTGTTAGTCTACAAGCTATGGCATCCAGTAACTCGTTTTCCAAAGTGTGGTTAGCCTACAACTGTGGGCTCCAGTAACTCGTTTCGCCAAGTGTTGTTAGTCATTACCATCGCGGGCACTCCAGTAACTCGTTACCAAGTTGATTGTTAGTCTACATCTGTTGGCTCCAGTAACTCGTTTTTCCAAGTTGTTGTTAGTTTTCCTACATCTGTGGCTCCAGTAACGTCGTTTCCAAGTGTTGTTAGTCTACAGCTAGCGGCTCCAGTAATCTCGTTTCCAAGTGTTGGTTAGTCTTTACATCTTGTGGGCTCCAGTAACTCGTTTCCAAGTGGTGTTAGTCTACAGCTATGGCTCCAGTAACTCGTTTCCAAGTGTGGTTAGCCTACAACTGTGGCTCCAGTAACTCGTTTCCAAGTGTTGTTAGTCTACATCTGTGGCTCCAGTAACTCGTTTCCAAGTGTTGTTAGTCTACATCTGTGGCTTTCCAGTACTCGTTTCCCAAGGTGTTGTTAGTCTACATCTGTGGCTCCAGTAACTCGTTTCCAAGTGGTGTTAGTCTACAGCTATGGCTCCAGTAACTCGTTTCCAAGTGTGGTTAGCCTACAACTGTGGCTCCCGTACCTCGTTTCCAGGGTTGTTAGTCTTACACTGTGTCTCCAGTAATATCGTTTTCCCCGTGTTGTTAGTCTACATCTGTGGCTCCAGTAACTCGTTTCCAAGTGGTGTTAGTCAACAGTAACTAGGAGGTGCAAAGAAAAGAGATGAAATTGATTTACGGGTAAAGACGAATCTCCTGCATGAATTATATACCCAGAAGTTATTCTTGTAGTGAGCAGCCACTCGGTTAAAGGTCATTTCCTAAAATCCTTCATGAGAACAGGATGGCTGTCAACTTCTGGAGAAAATACCCACATGACTTCCATTGGCCTCCGCCGCAAGACACTTTCTTTTTAAAGGAGAGGTCAAAGCTGGAGCACAGTTAAGATTAAAGAAGCTGGACGGGCAAAGAAAGATGTAACTGAGGGGAACGCATGAGAACTAAAATGAAGAAAAAAAATGGCAACGTAGCTTTAAAATTAGGTATGTGAAAAACACCATTAATTTTTAATACTGTGACTCTACCTACTGTGCAAAACTATTATATATTTTTTGAAATGTGACTAGTGTCATGAAACGTATGCCCAAAAAGAAAGAAAGAAAAAAAAAAAGTCTTCGTTACCCTTGTTCCTTAAATATATATATATATATATATATATATATATATATATATATATATATATATATATATATATATATATATATATATATATATATATATATATATATAAATATATAGATATATAGATATATATATATGTATATATATATATATATCTATATATATATATATATATATATATATATGTGTGTGTGTGTGTGTGTGTGTGTGTGTGTGTGTGTGCGTGTGTGTGTGTGTGTGTGCCTGAATCACGAAGATGAAGAATGCTATATATAAAGGCAAATGCCACGAAGGGAAATTGAATCAACGGAGTGGTTGCTAGGCCTTTCGACACAGGGTCCTTTACTACCTTTTTTCTTTTTTTACACATGGTTGTATGTATAGTTGTATGTATGCTACAAGGAGGCCTTTCACATCTACGTAGTTAGAAATGCCGTATAAGAAGACATGGATAAATGGCGCAGTGTACGTTAGAGTTCGGCTGGTGCTTGACAGGGCTTCTGTGGGGGAAGTACATAAAACGGCTAATGATGCATTACTTCGCTGCACAGGAGTTCATCAACATTCGATTCAGTATTTGAGGCTTTGATGCGACAACGGCCGTTGGCCTTATTTTCATCTTCAGCCATGTTCTGTAGGGTAAATGGTTTAACACACAATATAAATATAATATATATAATATAATATAATATATATATATATATATATTATATATATATATATATATATATATATATATATATATATATATATATATATATAGTACTGGTAATCTTCTTAGGCATGAAGATATGGTAATTCAGTTGTATTCCATATAGGAAAATGAAAATGGTTTATCTCAAAAAATGCTCAACAGTTTCGTCCTATAATGGACTTCTTCTTGGAGCGTTTTTTCCTTAATAGACGCTCCAAGAAGAGGTCCATTGGAGTACGAAATTGTTTGGGCATTTTCTGAGATAAACCATTTCATATTCTTATGTGGAATACAACTGAAATATATATATATATATATATATATATATATATATATATATATATATATATATATATATAATATATATATATATATATATATAATCGCTCAAATGTGATCAAGACCTTCCGGCCGACCATCCCAATGCCATTTTATATCGCACCACTAATACGCCGCCTAACTTACGTCCTAATTAATATGCTGAAAGATTTCCGGGAATATTGCCGTAATTAGACCATAACTTAACGAAAGTGTTAAATCTAACAAGAATTTCCCCGGCCGAAATATACCCTGGTTCACGATCGCATAAATTACGCATGGCTCAGATGTAATATGCAATATTGCCGCCGTTGCATATTAATATGCTTGCGCGCGTGTGCATGCGTAAGCAAGCATCGAAATAGGCCCACATTCAAACACAGCACAATATTCTTTAACAATATTACACTAAAAATTCTATGAGCAACTATCATTAGTGACGAGTGAACTGTTCTGAAGTGGAAAATATCGAGCAATTATATGAAATTATTATGAATGAAAGCCTTCACAGACCAGTGAAATTATAGAAAGCAGTCAGCAAAAGCACCAGTTCAAACATCAGGGCATCAGTAACTTATTTAAAACTGGATCAATGCTTTTACACTTCGCCCGAGTTTTGCTTGATTAAATTATGCCAATCTATTTCCGAAACTTTTAATTGTAAGCTTAATTCAATAAGAATCAGGAAATGTAATCTGCTGCTGGTATCTAATAACCCAGATGACAGTTGTTTTTGGAATATGAGAGAGAGAGAGAGAGAGAGAGAGAGAGGAGAGAGAGAGAGAGAGAGAGAGAGATAGAATACAATTATCCCTGATCTACCCGATTATATCACTAATTTTTCTTAAAGTATAATATGAGCGTTGCGCACATAACAGGCATTTCTGATCAAAACAAAATATAAAAAAAATAAGAAATCAATTGTACCATAAGAATTGAATACCTTTTTTTTTTGTGACCTCGCCAAAAACATCTACTCTTAAAAAGTCAAGACCTCATTCTTGGTTTCCCGGTTCATGAATTGAATTTAAAAACGGAGATAATGAGGTTCAAATCAAAGTAGGCTAATCATCCGACATGAAGCCTCGATTTTGTTCACACACTAATTAAGCAATATAATCAATGTGTAGGTGAAAAATAATGAAAATGCGCTGCTACTAATAATAATAAAATTATTATCATTATTATTATTATTATTATTATTTATTTATTTATTTATTTTATTTTATTTTATTTTTTTTTTTTTTTGCTCTATCACAGTCCTCCAATTCGACTGGGTGGTATTTATAGTGTGGGGTTCCGGGTTGCATCCTTCCTCCTTAGGAGTCCATCACTTTTCTTACTATGTGCGCCGTTTCTAGGATCACACTCTTCTGCATGAGTCCTGGAGCTACTTCAGCGTCTAGCTTTTCTAGATTCCTTTTCAGGGATCTTGGGATCGTGCCTAGTGCTCCTATGATTATGGGTACGATTTCCACTGGCATATCCCATATCCTTCTTATTTCTATTTTCAGATCTTGATACTTATCTATTTTTTCCCTCTCTTTCTCTTCAACTCTGGTGTCCCATGGTATTGCGACATCAATGAGTGATACTTTCTTCTTGACTTTGTCAATCAACGTCACGTCTGGTCTATTTGCACGTATCACCCTATCCGTTCTGATACCATAGTCCCAGAGGATCTCTGCCTGATCGTTATTATTATTATTATTATTATTATTATTATTATTATTATTATTATTATTATTATTACTACTACTATTCAGAGGATGAACCTATTCATATGGAACAAGCAAACAGGGGTCACTGACTTTAAATTCAATCTTCCAAAGAATACGGTGTTCATTAGGATGAAGTAAGACAAGGTAAAAGAAAATACAGAAAGAAGAGACCCCACTTATTAAAGAAACAAAAAAAAAATAAATTAGTAAATCAACAACGTATTAAAATGCAAGGAAGAAAGTATTAGAATAGTAATGTATTCCAAGTTCGACTGAACATCAAGTGTATGAGAACATCAACAACAAAAAGTAATAAATTACTATTAATATATTTTTTATATATATCTATATATATATATATATATATATATATATATATCATATATATATATATATGCAGTATAATGATAACGATAGCAATGATTAAGTATCATCTCTGGATCTATCAAAGGAAATGGCACAGGTAAAATCAGGACAAGCACTGCAATAAATCTAGAGAGAAAGAGAGAGAGAGACATGTTTCGTCATCTGCTATTCGAAAAAAAGAGGCATAACAAATGAAGAACGAGAAGACTAAAATCGAGGAGACAAAACAGCATGTCGATAAACCAAATGAGGGGGGAGGGGGGGCTGGGAGGGTGGAGAGAGGGAAGGGGGGGAGAGGTTAGATACCCAGAATGAGGGTGTCAGGGGGAAGTTTTTTTTTTTCCGGTCTTTTTCATCGGGACCTTTGATTCTCCCGGAAAGACTTGGTGTCATTAATTATCGAGCCAATCAGATGTACCCTCCCTGATGCCTTTTTCTGTGATCTTTTGATATGAGAGAGAGAGAGAGAGAGAGAAGAGAGAGAGAGAGAGAGAGAGAGAGAGAGATCATTCACGATGGTAAGGAGATAGAGGAAAACGAAGAAGGCAAAGTAGTGATTACAGAGGCAGACGAGTAATTAGTGGGAGGGTCTAGAATACAATTTATGAGAAAGGAAATAAATGAAGGCCATTGAAAATAGAAATTCAAGTACAAGTTTGATGGGAACTAACTCCACAGATGCGGAACGAATATAAGAGACCGCCATCAAATAAGGAGGCCGTCATCAAGAGATAGATAAAGAGAACGATTTATGGAGAGAGACAAGAGAGAACTTCCTAGATATTTATAGAAATAAAGGTACTACCGCTCGAAACATTAAATCATTCACCAAACTATTTAGAATGGAGAATATCGGGGGGTGGGGGGTGGGGGAGAGATTTCTTTTCCTATTAAATGGAAACCTATTAGATTACTAGATTACCAACCAAACTTACATTTCTCCCTAGGGAGGGGAGGGGAAAAGGAGAGAAGAATGATGAAACAGAGAGAGAGAGAGAGAGAGAAGAGAGAGAGAGAGAGAGAGAGAGGTAAAAAGACAATTTATTCTCGTCGTCGAGACGCATCTCTTTGTCGCTGGAGATAAAGGAAGGGGGAGGAGGGAAGGATGAGAAGGACAAAGATAAATTGGAGCATAAGAGGGAGGTAAAAAGGAGGGAGAAAGTTAGAAAACAAAGTGGTAAATTACTGGTATTTAATACCGACTGAAAGGCCTGATCTGTTCACGTCCAGAGAGAGAGAGAGAGAGAGAGAGAGAGAGAGAGAGAGAGAGAGAGAGAATTTACCGAAAAAATATAGCATGAGAGAAACATTACAACAGAATGTTCACGTCCAGAGAGAGAGAGAGAGAGAGAGAGAGAGAGAGAGAGAGAGAGAGAAATATAAAATTATTACCATCTTAAAAAAAAAGAAAAACAAGTCCAAGGATACAGGAAATGAGACCACTAAAGAGAGACATCTTCGGAGAGAAAAAAGGAAAAGAGAAAAACGAAGAAGATAAAACTCCGATCAAATGGAGATCCAAGTCCAGAGGGGGTGGGGGTGGGAGGAAGGGTGGGAGAGAGGGAGGGTGTAATCGAAAAGGGCGGGAAGTCTGTAGGGGGAGAAGAGAGGAAGAAAGCAATCCTACCGATAATGGGGGAGGAAAAAAAAGAAAGAAAGGATATGCGAAAACGAAAAATGCAGAGGAGGGAAAAAGACGAGACGGATAATGGCATATGACAATGAGGGGAGGAAATGCGGAAGGACATTTTAAAGAAGGCAGAAATGAAGGTGAAGAAGTAATGAACTTTGGCGGAGCTTGAGTTGCATCGCAAAAAAAAAAAAAAAAAAAAAAAAAAAAAAAAAAAAAGCATACGGACCACCAAACTACAAAATACCAACTATTTCCAATACTTTATCATTAATACTCATACAAGCTAGTTGCAGTTTTCTTCACCTGATTTTTGATAGAATAAGGTTCGACAGACAGACAGACACACAGGCAGACAAAACTGGAGTGAGGATTACCTCGCCGAGTAGTACTCGTTGTTATAAGTATACATTTCGACGTAGCAATGAATACAAGCTCCAATTTTTATCTCTCTCTCTCTCTCTCTCTCTCTCTCTACACAGGCTGCAGCCGACTAACAACTAGGTCGACCAACGACAGCCAACTAACAGACAGGTCACAGCTTAGGTCAACAGTCATGGTGGATTGGAAGAAACCAGCTAGTTAGTCGCTCCTTCGGTGGGAATCTCACACGGGTCCCTTAGTTTGCAAGCCGACGCTTACCACTTTGTGTGTGTGAGAGAGAGAGAGAGAGAGAGAGAGAGAGAATTCTCCGAGCTCCTTGCCTTTGTCGAAGCCTTCAGAGACCTCCGCTTTCCGGGCGGAATTACCAACTGGCTCTCTCCACACACAATTAATTAATAACAAAAGAGGTTCTCTCCCTCCCATCCATCTCACCTTTGAGCTCCGGGGCAAGAAATGTAATATCCTATTTTCCTGGAGAGAAATTATTAATCCTCAAACGCTACAGGTCTGTCTTACTGAGCTATTTCTATTTCACCTCCAACTGAAGGGAAAAAGGCCCAGAAGACAAAGACTTCACACTGTTCACAAGAAAAGAATTCATATGCAAAGGCCAAATTAAATTCTTATGATGAAAACTTACTCAGACTAATAATCGAGAGCTTTAGAAATCCCGCCTCTTTAGAAACAATGTCAGTCATTACAAGAAGTCGACCGAATAACTATTCAAATAAAAATGGCATATTTGGCATTTGGTGAATAAAAGTTGGCAATTGTGGAGATTTCTTCTTTAATCTCACTCCCGTTACAAGTTGGCCGCTAAACAAAAGGACAATTCATTGCTCTGTGACATATCGGTTAATGGAGGCAATTAGACAGACTGAGTTTCCTTGCGATATCAAAGCAAAAGTTTCAAAGGAATCGGACGAATGACCAAAGTCACTGCATTGTATGACTGCTTTGGCTGCCAATTCACATTTCAAGTAAGAAAGATGAACAGGAAAACTTAGGTATAAAGGGAAGCTAAGTGTTTTCACATTTTCACTTCTCTGAAGGAATACTACAGTAAAAATATAATGCATATAAAATATTACCCTTATACTTTAATATGACTAAGTCAACATCAATTGAATTTTATTCTTTAATATGACGAAGTCACCATCAATTGAATTTCTTCGGTTACTTTACCTTGTCTCAGTCATTTCTGTATATTCCGTATGGAAAACTATCTGACATTTCTTCGGATATTAATTTTTGCCACGTTAGATTTATTGTTACGCTATGACTAAAATTCTTAATCTCCATTTCAAAGTCAATAAAGAATAAGGATGATAACAATACTTTCGATGTTTTATTTTCTCTGTAACGTAGTATTTTTATTTAACAAAAACATTTTTGAAAGGTTCTTGAGGTCATGCGTTTAGGCATAAGGAGGCAGCCCAGAAATTCAAGTTTTCGATTCTATAAAGTGGAAAAATCAATGACTTGGTGAACTATGCTCTCATTAAGTTCATAATTCTGCATTACTCCTTCATAATTTATTCTCCCGTTAACAAACTTCTTAGGAAAATATATCAGCGAAATAAACCAGAAGCGCTAGAAATAATTCCTATAAGTTTTTCGTTGCGAGTGTTAAAAAGATGGCAAATCCTCTGAACGTTTATGATTTATTTTCTCTCTCCTCCTAGAGACGGTATTTAAAACAACGAAATCTGTCAGTTACAGAGGTTTTAATAAAAGAACTCGACAATTCACGAACCTCCAGTACGGAGAGTTAAACAAGAGGAAAATGACATCTTGACAGAGCTGAAACAGAAACTATTTGAAATCTGCAATGCTCCCGGCTAGTTTTGCGAAACTTCAGAATGCCATTTTGAAGAAAGACATACAAAGAAAAGTGTACGACTTTCATATTCTAACTTATAACGAAAAAAAAAAATCACATTTGTATATAATCTGTTTCTCCTTTCTTTTTTAAAAAATAAACTCGATTTAATCAAGTATATTGTAAAGCACAAATCACATTTCCATATAATCTAAGTCTCCTTTCTTATAAAAAAAAAAGCAATTTAATCGTGGATATCGTAAAGGCACCAATCACATTTCCACATAATCTAAGTCTCTTTTCTTAACAAAAAATGAATAAATTAAAGTCGATTTACTCGAGGATATCTTAAAGGCACAAATCACTTTTCCATATACTCTAAGTCTCTCTCTTTTCTTATGTATATTTAATCGATGAGATCGTAAGAGCACAAATCACATTTCCATATAATCTAAGTCTCCTCTCTTTTAGATTAAGAAAAAAATCGATTAAATCGAGGATATAGTAAAGGCACAAATAAAAAATGCACCGGTCATCGATTTCGCAACGACATACACACTCATGGTAATTTCTTTGAAGATACCGAACGCATTGTAAAATAATGGTTCAGTCGTCCCACCAACATCCACTTGCAGGATTTAGGGGAAACCTAATACAGTCGTAGCACCTGACAAGTTTTTAAAGCAAAGTACCTGTAAGATAAAAGGTTTTTAAAGTGAGTTATAAATTATATAACATTAAGGACCATCTTCCACTCGTGAAAAAAATATGAACAGGCCTGCTGAATTGAACTGAGTATATTATTTAGGTCAAAGGCCAAGCACTGGGGCCTACGAGGTCATTCAGCGCTGAAATGGAAATTGAGAGTAAAACGTCTGAAAGGTGTAAGAAGAAGAAAACCTCGCAGTTGCACTATGAAGCAATTGTTAGAAGAGGGTGGAAAGTAAGACGGAATAAAAAGAATATGAAAGAAGGTACAGTAAAAGTAACGAAAAGGGTGGCAGCTAGGGGCCGAAGGCACGCTGCAAAGAACCTTAAGTAATGCCTACAGTGCACCACATGAGGGTACACTGATGGCACTATCCCCCCACGGGGTCAACGGGCCTGCTTAGTCCTTGCAGAACAGAAACGCTGGATACTATTAGTCTTTGTAAAGATTTATGAAAAATAGTACGCACATAAATAGCACTTCACCCATATAATAAAATAAATAAGATGGAGAAGATATAGAGAACCCAAATAATAAACATGAAAACAAGAAGGAAAAAGAAAGGAAGAAAGGATGGCAAAAGTGGTCGTGAACCAGAAGCTTATCAACAGCTTGAAAGCCCCACAGCATCTTGTTGTCTTTCCTTCAATCTTGAGCCTCAGGAGAGATAAATCCTCTCTCCTACTTGGATTGTTGGATTGCACTACATTGTCTTCTTGGGCAAAATGATATAGCTGAACATCGTTTTTATTTAGTCACCTCCTTCCCTTCTCAAGTTAACCTCGTGGTTATTTTTTCTATTCTATTTTTTTCACTTTTACAATTTCCCTTTCCTACCTTGCTTTGCTTACTTTAAATTTTCCTTCTTAAATTTTTTTCAATTTTCGCTTTAAAATCTAGTCCCGTTCAGGAGCTTAATTATTTCAGCCGTCTTAAGACAACGCCTATCCCTCCCAACTCAAATTCAAGTCATTTTTTATAATTACTTTTAATTTCATCCCCTTTCTTTTGGTAAGATGAACGTGGTTTTTATTATTTACATTTTTTTCTGCTGTTATCTTTCTCCGTTCCCAAGATTCTCGTTTAATGGCAGATGGTTCCAGACACCAGATATTGCCCAACCCGCTTTTATCTCAAGACAGTGGTCTCGGGTCAAGTTTTTCCCTCTCCTTTATATTCTAGCTTCCAAAATAAACCTTCATCAAATGCGCTAATTAAATGAGATACGCAACGCACATGGGGCTCAGTCCCAACATATGGTGTTTGGAAATGGAAAGGAAAAACTTTAATCTCTCTCGGCTGAATAAAAAGGAAAAGCAATATATCTTCTACTTTCCCACCGTTAATCCCTACATTAAGGGGTCGGTTGCCTGATGCGCCTTTTCTCCACTGCCTTCTATCAAATCTCTTCTCTCCATATCAATATATCTTCATCGAATATAAATGTCAATATTGACCATGGCGCAAGAACAACTTGAATGGGAGAGTAACAACTCAATGACTGGTTATTTCTACATTAAGGATAAAACATAATTATGGATGAATTTCTACATATAGATCTTCAGAATACGAGAAAACTATATGAATATTCATCACTGTTTAGGATTTAGATTTAGAGGGAAGGTGAAAAAGGCCCAGACATTTAACAAAGCAGATCTCTGAACCGCGACGTGACACTTTATCCTCGATCATAAATTCAGTCGCTGAAAATATAATTAAAAAACTAATGAAAAACTAAAGAGAAATTGATAACTTACCGATCTGCAGTTGTAGTGTAGTAAATGCATTTGTATATACAAGCATATACTCAAATATATACCTACTTTCAATGACTGCTCTGCGAAATTTATCACTCTCTTATGCTTAAACCCCAAAAGTTATAGGTCGAATTCTGTCCAAGGAAGATGCGCTTATCATCTTACGGAACTCCATTTTGGGGTTTAAATCAATTCAAAAGCAAGGTGAATTAGAAGCTGCACTATCGTTAGGAGGTACAGTAAAAGGAATGGGCAGTGATGGCACTAGACCTCCCTCACCGGGCGGGGTCCGTTTGTATATTATATACTAACGATATATATATATATTATAAATATATATAATATATATATATATAATAATAATATATATAGATAATATATATATATTATATACGTACAAGAGGGTTGTCCGTAAAAGATGGTTCACAAAGATTTTTCATAATGAAAAACAATGATTATTGGCATTGAATAATACATTTTTGGAAAGCTTGACTTTTTCCTATTTTTCTACATAATCACCGTTGAGATCAATGCATTTTTGCATGTGGTTTACCATCTTCTTTATGCCTGAATCGTAAAACTCTCCCGCCGCTCCGCGAAGGTAGCTGAAGACCTCTTCTTTCAGCTCCCCTTCGGTTCTGAAATGCGTTATGGACGTCTGCAAGTCCGTCTTTGAATTCTCTGCACCATTTGCGCATTTATTGTACGCTCATACACTTTTCTCTGTAGATTTCACATAGTTGGAAATGAATGTCCACCAGTGCAGTGTTTTTGCACACAAAAAACCAATTACAGAGCGTATAATTCGCACCTGGCGGGAGAAGTGGGAGTTCCTTGTCTATCTGCTGCCAAGCCAAGGCTGAGCGTAGCAGACAGCTCGCCGGGGGGTGAACCAACCAAGTACAGGCCAGTGTCGTCGATCCTGCGTACCAGCGACTGCTGCTCCTTGGGAATCTTATTATATGGACAACCAAAGTATATATATATATATATATATATATATATATATATATATATATATATATATATATATATATATTTCTTTTAAAATAAGACCTCTCATTCCATACTTAAAATCAATGTCGCCAGGCTATGGTATGAACGAGCTCCAAAGGACAAAATGAATATATAAAAAAATCTGGTAAAATGACTAAGTAGGACTCGTCTTTCGAGGAGGCTAGCCTGCGACCTTCTTCGGGATAATGTCATTAGCAAGCGTTAACGTCATAAGCGTGGCCTCCGCCTTATTAGAGATATGCTATAGTAGATTCACATCAACTGTGCATTTGATTTCTAGGCCAGTCCCTTACGACGCTCCTGATTGGCTGTTGATAAGCCAATCACAGGGCTGGAAACCCAGTCTCTCGCAAGAGTTCACGTAGGCAGGATGTATGTTCCGCCTCTCCTTTCAAAAGTATCCCTCAGGAGAGCTCGGAACACAGATGCTGCATATGTGAACTTTCGAGAGAGAGACTGAGAGTTTCCAGCCCTGTGAATGGCTTATCAACAGCCAATCAGGAGCGTCGTAAGGGACTGGCCTAGACATCAAATGCACGGTTGATATGAATCTACTATAGTAGCTACCACCGGGATGCTTGTTTACCGAAGAGGCCCCGGGATGACCTTGTATCCTTGAAGACCTCTATCTAAACAACATGAAAATTCATGAACTTTCCCTCTGATTGGTCGTCGGCAAAGCAACGTCTACCAAAATTCAACCCAATAACAAGGGTCTCTCTTGCTCTACCCGATATTTTCTTTCTAACTCCCTTCCGCCAGTTGATTGTCAACTTACATATACCACATACCCAGCAGATTTTGTATAAATACCAATATATCATTTCCATGTTAACTTTGTGTTGTTGCCAGATCTATACTGTAATGAAATGCCCTGTGAACACCAAATAACTCCCAGAAATGGTATCAGTCAAATAATTAATTAGACTACTACCTGTATTATATATATATATATAGTATATATAAATATAATATATATAATATTTTATATTGATATATATAATATATATTATATATATCTAGCTTCTCGGGGACTGAGAACCAACACGAGCTGTTAAAAGACAATTACCTGTCATGAAGCTGCTTCATTACCGGTGCGTGTCCCTCTCAGCTTTAATAATTGTCAGCTCTCATTACGAGTTTCTTGAGGCCTTTTAATATGGGTAGCCAGAAGTTATCAAAGATGTAAACTTTGGGAGAACTGAAATATGTGAGAGAGAGAGAGAGAGAGAGAGAGAGAGAGAGAGAGAGAGAGAGAGAGAGAGAGAGTCTTCAATAAATATAAAAAATCGAAAGTACTTTTAAGTGATAAACGGAAGTAGTTAAAAGTAAAAAGACACCAACACAAAATGTATACATGCCAAGAAAATATTTCTCCTTTCAGGGTCCTTGAGAGAGAGAGAGAGAGAGAGAAGAGAGAGAGAGAGAGAGAGAGAGACTAATTGGCATGGCACTTTGAATTAAATCTAATTAACCATAGCTGGCTGTTCTGAGTCAAACTCCCTCTCGGTGACAAACGGTACTCGTTACAGAGCTCTCAGAATATCGGGAGCTGATTACTGCAGAGTTCACCTTACCTCTCTGATTTCCCAGCTGTTGACGACTGCAAGAATGCCACTGAAAATGTTGAACGTCAGAGTCAAGTTAATTAAGAGTTCCTGAAATATCGTAGTAATTGTGAAGTAAAAATGGTGCAAAATTTTCGATATTATATAACCTCCCTTTATAAAGTTAAATTGAAGTACCGTCTCTATACATCGCGTTTATTGCAAAGCAGCGATTAAACATCCAAAGTAACACCTTTTACAATACAAAGAACTCCCCAATCCTGTCCGAAGAATAAAAATGATTGGAAAATGTTTCTCCTTAAGTAGCAGACGGATGAAGAATGTTGCCATTTATCGATCCTCATCCGACATCTGCAATGACCAGTGTAGTTGGTACTGGAATCCACTACACAGAATTAGAGTTGGACGACAGACTTTTATATCAGTTCGAAGAGCGAGAGAAAGAAGTGTTCGTTTCCAGAAAAGGGAAACTGGAATTAGAAGTCAAATGAAGCTGTACATCATCTGAAGTAGAGTCAAATTACTTGTAAAAAAAGCTGACGGGGTACGTTACCTTCTCTGAAAAGGAAATGAGAGTGAAGAAAAAAAACGAGGATAAAAGACTCTAGGTGCCAAACAACGATGATGAGGCAAAGGAATACCAAGAAATGGCACCTCGCCAATTACCTGTAGGATTATTTTTTTAATGGTTACCTCATTACTTATTTTTCGTTTAGATATTGATCCATTATTTTAACAACTGAAGCAATAACTTTCAAGTACAATATTGCACTCTTCTCTCTCTCTCTCTCTCTCTCTCTCTCTCTCTCTCTCTCTCTCTATATATATATATATAAATATATAACATATATATATATATATATTATATATATATATATATATATATATATAATATTATATATATATATATATATGGTGTCCATAAAGTCCCTGTACCATTACAGGCAATAATTACTTGTAATGGTACTGGAACTTTGTGGACACCCTTCATATATATTATATATATATATATATATATATATATATATATATATATATATATATATATATATATATATATATATATATATATATATATATATATATAGAGAGAGAGAGAGAGAGAGAGAGAGAGAGAGAGAGATCGAATCAACAAATAAGCTTAAGCCGGAAGGTCCTTTTGATATTTTATTAAGGTTTCTGCTCTCTCTCTCTCTCTCTCTCTCACTCTCTCTCTCTCTCTGAGAGGTAGATTGAATTAGGAAATAAATTTAGTATGAAAGAGCCCCCCCCCTTTTTTTTTCTGTTTTTTGGTCTTGTAGAGGCAGTGTTATCAGTGCGCTGTACGCCAATTATACTGTACATATATGTGTGTGTGTGTGTGTGTTTGTATGTATGTATATATATATGTATATATATATATATATATATATATATATATATATATATATATATATATATATCTAATAAAAGGAGCCCATAAAAACACCAAAATATAGAGAGAATAGTACTATATTGCAGAGACTGTCTCCCTCTTCAGGTAGATGAAGAGGGAGACAGTCTCTGCAATATAATACTATTCTCTCTCATATTTTGGTGTTTTAATGGCTCCTTTTATTAGATATATATAATAGATATATATATATATATATATATATATATATACACACACATATATATACAATATAATTGGCGTACAGCGCACTGCTAACACTGCCTTCTACAAGGCCAAAAAACAGGAAAAAAAAAAAAAAGAAGGGGGGGGTCTCTTTCATACTTAATTTATTTCCAAATTCAATCTACCTCTCGACGAAGAGAGGAAGAAGAGAGAGAAGGAAGAGAGAGAGAAGTTAGGAAGAGAGCAGAAAACCTTCCTTTTATATTAATAAAATATCAAAAAGGACCTTCCTGCCTTAAGGCCATATTTGTTGATTCGATCTCTCTCACTTACCTTACATAAATGGAAAAAGAAAGAGACTCTCCATCTTAGAGTTTATTTATTCAATAATCTACTCTAGCACAAACTATTACAAAAATATAGAGAGTAGTGTACCCGTCCCTAGTAAAATTACGTCCATTTTCAAGGAATAATGCAATTGCATCGCACTTACATTAAGGATAATACCGATACTTCGCATTCTATTGAAGATTTAATGAGTTAAACTATCGTTCATTGCCAGCAGAATATCGCTATTAAACAGAAAACAAATTGGTACGCGTTGTGTTTTCCATAGCTGGATTCATTATCGTCAATTCCGAGCGTGCGTGAGAGAGAGAGAGAGAGAGAGAGAGAGAGAGAGAGAGAGAGAGAGAGAGAGAGAGAGAGAGAGAGAGAGATTCTTATTACTATTTTTTTAATAATCGTCTTTTTCTTGAGCGTCTTCATCTAGAGGAGAAGGCTAAGCAGTATAAGCCGTGGATATTATTAAGAATCTCCAGCCTAACCCGACCTAGTTCCTCCCCATACAGCCTCCCTCCCCATAAGGCTACACCCAAGTCCCCGAAAAGAACTAACACAATCCATTCTCCCCACAATGGCTCCCATTACCACATATCCTTAGTTCGCGCCCCCGCTCGCATTTCATCCTGAGACTTTGCGTGGAAATGGTAACTTACAACCCTCCATATCTAGCCTATTTTCAGGCTTATCTTCCCAGACCCCCCATTTTCTGTCAGTTAACTACTGTGTGTGTGTGAGGCTACCTCCTAAATCTCCTTTCGGGCACTATCTATTCCGTGAATTACGTTAATGTTACTTTTGGCACTGGAATTTGATGATGGAAAGGTGTTTTAAACACAAGCACTCTTATTAACATTAAGAATAAAGAAACCAGCCAGTCGATCAACAAGAGCAAAGTCTCATATACCTCAGTCTTCACATAATGTACAGGGTATCCATAAAGGCATGGCGCAATTCAAAATACTCGTAGCATCGTAACGATACATGACAGAATTAAACTGTAGGAAGGATAAGAAAGTTTCATGCGTCTAGTTATTCTGTTCTTCTGAAGCTTTCTTTATTACCTGTTTTATCAAGTATTTTTCAAAATTTCTGAAACTTAAAATCTGAAAATCACGTGTTTTTCGAGAAAAGCTGTTGACGCATGGCTTCACCAGAAGAGAAAGTAAATGTGTTCTTTGGTTAGCTGTGAGCTAAATCGTACTGCGGCTGCACAGGGGAGAACACTCAACCGTGGTGCTCATACTGGAAGATTGCTTCTTCTCTAAAAATACATATACATACATAGATAGACACCACACACACACACACACACACACACACACACACACACACACATATATATAATATATATATATATATATATATATATATATATATATATTAAGTATATTGGAGTTTTGTCACTTACTCACAAGTGATTTTGACTTTATGTCATCAAATGAATTAATGCAACAATACCATTCTTAACATACATACACGAACCCATATACCTATCATACATACACCCACCCACCACATCCACACACACCAAACACATATATATATATGTATATATATATATACATATATACAAACTGTATGTACTTAGTATACGTAACTGGAAAGTAGATGTTTTCGTAATGTTCAATAGTAGCAAACATGTACCATTTACTTCCAAAAGTAACCCAAAATAAGGAAAATTCTTCAAATAAGTACGCTAACGTTGCACACAAATGTCATTATTTCCTGTCAACAAGACACTTTCGGTTCCAATACAAAATAATATGTTTTCGCTTCCTCTTCCTGTTTCTTAACGTTAGGACCCGTTCGTTCACTGCCTCCTAACTGACGAATGGTGATCTATTCCTTTCACTCAAAGCTCGTTTGCTTTATTCCACCACGAAAGGGCTATCTCTCTCTCTCTCTCTCTCTCTCTCTCTCTCTCTCTCTCTCCTGATGCATTTTCCATGGGGGTCGTCCTCATCGGTTGGGGGAGGCTTTCCCTTTCCTCCCCTATTCTTTGTATTCCGTTTCTTCTTTAAAGTCCTTTCATCTTTCTCTCAGGCACAAGCACAGATGTCGTGCTCTCTCTTCCTCTCTCTCTACAAACTTTTCTCTAACCCTTGTTGCTTGGAGATCGTCCTCCAGTACCCTAGACATCAATACCCTACGCACAGGCACAGATCTCTCTCTCTCTCTCTCTCTCTCTCTCTCTCTCTCTCTCTCTCTCTCTCTACAAATTTTTTCCTAACCCTTATTCCTTGGAGGTCGTCCTCCAATACCCTAGACATAGGCACAGATCTCTCTCTCTCTCTCTCTAAAAATTTTTCCCTCACCCTTGTTCCTTGGAGGTCGTCCTCCAATACCTTCCTATCATAGCGGAAAATTGTACACTCGGCAACAGAGGGACCAGCTGGAATACTAATCAACCTGCCACTCACTCTCTTTCCCCTGAACTCGGTGTCAATTTACATACATTTGCGCGGCTCCTTGCAACGCCTTCCACCTCCACCTCCACCTCCTGCTCCTCCTGCTCCTCCTCCTCCCCAAACGCCTGTCTGTTTACTAACCGATCTACTTCGACTCTATCACACGTGAACGTCAATTTTATCTGCCCTCTTCCCCCTCTATGGGCACACAAAGCCAAAGGGGAAATGACGAGCAGAAATGGCTGCATGGTCGATAGTGCCGCCGTTGGATGGATGCGCTTCGGGAGTGATGGCAATCGACGACGAAGTTCTGTCGGAAAAAGAAATCATGCGAGTGAAAAGATACATATGTATACTCACAAGTAATAAACAATATAAGATCTCTCATTTGTTAACCTCATAATATCATCTGTTAAGCGTTAAATACAGTAATTCCTTTTGTAACTGAATCACATTAATACTGAGATGGGAGAGTTATAAAGCAAGAGTTCACAAAGAATAGTTTTATTTATCTTTTTTTTTTTTTTTTTTTTTTTTGTCTTGCCTGCATGCATCATTCTTCCTTAATTAAATATGAGGTGGGTCTCTCTCCTTTCAATCGGAAAAGGGGCTCACTCTTTTCCTTTCTCTTTCGTCCACCAACGCCAGTCTTGGACGCCGTAACAGCATTCAGTTGCCCTTCCCGTCGGTCTTCCAAAAAAATACTCCTTTGACACACCAACGGCAAAAAAATGAAGGGTAAAAAAAAAAAAACGGTCATAAATTTACTCCCGGTTGAATGAAAACAAGTAAAAATTACGCCGAAGTTTCTTCCGCACATTCGAGTTTCTGCACAGCATGTAACCAAGGCCACCGAAAATAGATCCATCTTCGGGAGGTCTCGCTCTGGGAACGTGGAATCAGAGAAATTTATTTCTAGTGATTATAAATTAAATTTCTCGATGTAACGTGGTTCGGATCCCACAATAAGCTGTAGGTCCCGCTGCTAGGTAACGAACTGGTTCCTAGCCTTCGGGCCAGTCCTGGGAGAGCTATTAACCAGCTCAGTTTTCTGGATAAACTAAGATATACTTATTACTATTCGGAGGTCTCGGTATAATACTGTACGAGGTGCGGCCCATGAAACTTTCAGCCACGGCCCTGTGCAGGACTGTTCTATAACGCTGCCAGAAGCACGATAATGGCTAACTTTAACCATAAATAAAATTTAAAAAACTAATGAGGGTAGAGGGCTGCAATTTGGTATGTTTGATGATTGGAGGGTGGATGATCAACATAACAATTTGCATCCCTCTCGCATCAATAGTTTCTCAGATCTGAGGGCGGAGAGAAAAAGTGCAGACGGACAGACAAATCCATCTCAATACTTTTCCTTAACAGAGAACTAAAAAATGGAAAACCAATAGGCTCAACAGGCTAATATATAAGACCTATCTTAAGCAGATTAGCTGGTTTTCAAATTACAATGTATCTGTGTTCATAGATACATAATTTGAGAGAACAGTGAAGAGAAAATAAATTAAATCAAAATAAAACCTATTTTTTACTATATAATATTTCTTATATAAAACCGTAAAATCACTATTTAAATAATTTTTTTTACATGAAATACATACGAATGATCGGCAAAAAAAAAAATTGTCGCTCAGACTACTGATCAAATAAAAACCCACAAGCAATCATGTGATAAAAACTGAAAGCAACGTATATTTCCACCAACAGCAAAAAAAAAAAAAAGTGTAAAAAACCGGCCATGACGCTTAAGTTAATTCCAATAGGTCTGGTCATCCAAAGCGAACAATTTGAATGCCCAAGATTAAATAGGCTTCATTGCTCATAAGTAATTGGCTTAATTGGCTGCAGATCCGGATCTCATTCGCATTAGTCCCTTTTTAATCCGTCTAGCCAAGTCTGCCGATCTCTACATCCACCCAAACGCCCAACCCCTTGCGGATGAAAATATCATGAAGCTTAATGCAGCCGTTGGTGAGTCATTACAGAACATGCTCTGCTTCCCTGCCTTGAACCCGTGATCAATCGTCCATTACTTTTTTAGTGGTTATCTCTTGCCGTAATTGATGGCAGCTGGAGCCATTTTAGGCTTATTATAATTTCAACGACAAACACTTATGGGGAAAAGTTTTGCATTGGAGGATTCTAAGAAACTCGACGCATGATGACAGAGGTCCAAAATGTTTCTATTCTACAAAAAAGAAAACTTTTAGTAACCCTATCTTAAACTCAGAGAGAGAGAGAGAGAGAGAGAGAGAGAGAGAGAGAGAGACTGCATATCGGCAATATTGACTCCTACAGCAAAGCTTTGCTTTACTACTTTTACTTACTATCTGGCAACAACACTGGAATTCCAAACAGCCGTCGAAAGCACCGAATCACACCTAGCAACGCTTGCTGATGAAACAGAAATGTTTACAGGTAACAGCAGCACACGTCAAACGCGCAATAAAACGCCACGGAACTCCATAGCTGTCACCTTTGACGTTGCAACGACACTTAATCATCCCCCGGTATAGCTACGTAACTGTACAGACGAACGGCCCCCCCCTCCCCGGCCCCAACAAGCTGTCCGCATGACGGACAACATCCAAAAACGGATTGGGCGAGAAAGGCAGCTGGACACCGTGAGATTCATTAAACATATTTTATGTTTCGGGACCATCGCTCCAATTTGTGTAGTAGTAGTTTACTTCGTAAAAGTGGCCCCTATATACGTAATAACATCTCCCTCCGCACAACCGCCCCTCTACACACACACACACACACACACGTACACACACACACACACAATGACATGAATAATTCAGCAAGAACATGTTTCAGCAAAGACTACATCAGCAAAATAACGACGTCGCAAAGGCTTCGAAACAAGGCGGCTTGGCTCGCTGGTAAATTCTAAGATAATCTCATTCGCAATCTTAAAGGACTGCATGGAATGCGTGCATTATGGATGCAAGAAACGACCCTCATTTATTTGATGTATTCATGGTCATAATCTCAAGTCCAGGAGATATAGGCCGGAATTAATTAAAGATCATACTGGAGTGCTTAGGCATAAAATGACACCATTTTCTATGACTAACAACTCCAGTTCGAAAATGATTCAGAGGAAGAAAATTGTGACAAACCTTATATGCACTTTCTACTATATCACTTGGCAATTAAGTCAACAATAAAGCAGTAACAGTCATTTTAGTGGCGATAATGATGGGCCCGAGTAGTCATTTTCATATAATAATTCAATGATGCTAAACCAAGAGATAATCAATTAGTTTTGAATTTAATCGTGCAAAATCATACATGCATTCGTTTCTGCAAGCATAATTGCTTCCTTGCCCTCTCCTTGACTTTATGTTGGCAATTACTGGGTGGTTTCTATAAGAGAGGTTTCTTCAGAATTCCAGTTATTTCTGGTGAACTTTCCTACGGCGGCAAGAAGGATCCATAACTATTCAAGTTTGTTCATTATTACTTATAATATTTGGTACGGCCTACTGTCCTTACTGCAACCATAAAATGATAACTGGCAATTATTTGAATTACCTGACTCCCCCTCTCTGTATTCGTGGTGTTCAAGAAAGGAGCGTCGGGACCCGCCGATAAAAGAAGGGGGAGATAAATAATTCTGTATGAAAGTCGTTATTAAAGCGTGTCAGTGGCGTGGTCGGTATGGTGTTGGCGTGCCACCTCGGTGGTCACGAGTTCGATTTTCGGGCATTCCACTGAAGAGTGAGAGATGTGTATTTCTGACGATAGAAGTTCACTCTCGACGTGGTTCGGAAGTCACGTAAAGCCGTTGGTCCCGTTGCTGAATAACCACTGGTTCCATGCAACGCAAAAACACCAAACAAACAAACAATTAAAGTGGATCAGAAATACCGAAACATCATTATGTCGTAAACACAATATAAAAATTTGTTCTCGTCCAAACAAAATGAAAAACAGATGTGCTTACTGTGGCACTGATACCCACAAAGCGCACAAGTGCATGAACGCAAGGATTTAGAGGGAAATTTCTATTGAGTTAACGCTTGCTCTCCCCCCCCCCCCCCCCCCCCCCCCCCCCCCCCCCCCCCCCACATCACTTTGAAAAACACTCAAGAACAACAAAGAGGCAAAACTGGCATTGACATCATGAGGAAACCCGGGGATCAATATTATCAAGAAAAGCGGAATTCTTTCGCTCTCGGTAATTGTCATTCAACATATGCGCTAATCCAATTTGCATATAGTTAGGGTTTGATTAAACCGCAGACAGGACTGAACAGAGGAGAAGAGAGATGGAGAAAGAGAGAAAGGGCCGAGGGTGAAAATATGGTGATAAAGTAATGATAAGAGGATAAAGTCTTAATATACTAGCGGTTTGTCTTGTGGGGAAAAAATTCGAAGAGGGTGCAGTCATCCTCACATAAAAAAAAAAAAAAAAAACTTAATTCAAGAAAATCTTAAAATTGTAACAATACCGACATCACGGACTTCATACAAATGGACGAGTTTGGAATTTTCCACACAAAAGGGAAAGTCTCTCTCTCTCTCTCTCTCTCTCTCCTCTCTCTCTCTCTCTCTCTCTCTCTCGCAGATCCCAGGAGATCTCTCTCGCTGCCCAGCTGTAATGAAGGAAAATAATTGAATGCCAATCTTCATTTCTGTCATTTACATCGCCGTGAAGTCAGTGCTCTTCCTCTTAGGTAAGAGGATGTGCAACAATAAAAAGGGTTTCTTTGCACGCATCTCATTTTTCATTTCATTACACTAACTTACTCCCTACTGCATTACCAATTCCATTTCCATTAAAAATTTTACGTGATAACGTTTCGCCGTAGTATAAGGGTTATATACATCATGTATTGATGAACGACAAATATCCATAGCTTTCCACTTCCTTATAATAATCTGATGATGAATTAGCGCTATTGACTGACTGACTGAATGAGTGATCTTACTTTTAAACTGAATATTCACACTACAACAATATAGACCGTGTTCATAAGACATTAATGTAACCGTCAAGAATCTCTGGAATTCAAGACAGTACGCAACAAATATACTACGCAACTACAGTTCATATTCGCCATTAAGGAAGTCTGAATTATATGTTAAAGCCAGACCGAAAAAAAGTAAAATATACGCAATCGACTTTTCTGTTCCGCGAATAATGCTCTATGAGCAGCGGCCCAAACTTTTAGCCACGGCCCAGTGGTGGCCTGTCCTATAGCGTAGCAAGACTTACCATCATGACTAACTTCACCCTTAAATAGAATTAAACAACTGAGACGGCAAAGCCGCAATTTAGTATGTTTGATGATGGGAGGGTGGATGATTAACATACCAATTTGCAGCCCTCTAGCCTCAGTAGTTTTTATGATCTGAGGTCGGATCAATAGTTTCCTTTTACAAAAAACTAAAAATTACAGCTCCTGTACAGTTACCACAATAACAATAAAATCAATTCCACGCTAACAATACTAATGGAGCTGGAAGCAGACCATCATTAAAACAGGTTTTATTGAAAATAAGGGCTATTTCAGCCGCGTTTATTTTGTATAGAAGTTTCTCTATCCTTCTTATTACTGAATTTTCATCTGTACTCAAGTTGGCCAACTTGAGTACAGAAAAAAAGTCAGCAATAAGAACAGAGAAATTTCTATACAAAATAAACGCATCTGAAATGGCCATTATTTTTAATAATACCAATGGTGATAATGATTTTATTTCCCTCTGGAACTGTACCAAAGTAAGGAAAAACAAACGAAGCAACGGCGAGTTTAAAAAAAAAAAAAAAAAAAAAAAAAAAAAAAAAAACACTCCCAACCCGACACACATTGTGCAATTTAACCACTGAAAAGTTCCGGTTTCTTCAGCAGAAGAAGAAGACATCTCTAACTGTCACACACAGCTGGTCACAGACTGAAAAGGAAGCATTGCTACAACGACTGGTTCCTCTCTGCAATTCTGAATGAAAAGGAGAAAAAAAAGTATTACATCACTTCTTATGTAGCTCTTTTACGTCACATCCTTTTCACAACAATGTTTCTCGAACACTTTCTTTTTAACCGGTGTGATGGAATGATGCTGGCTTTCTTAACAGCCCAACTGCAGATTTTACACGCAAGAACAATATGTAGTTATTTGAGTCTTGACTATACACCAAGAACAAAGAGTAAATATATACTAGAATGCTGAAGAGTCGCATAGATTAAATCTGCAATACGATAAAGTAAAGGAAAAGATTATAATCATAATGAAACGCTCTCACACCTGACTTGGGCCCTATGCTTAGCTGGGAGCGAAAATGTATGATAATGACGATGATAACGTTTTGCAAGAGGTGAAATGTGATATGCCCTACAAGGAGCCAAAGCCAGGCAATACGTATTACAAATTGCAGCAACACAATACTAAAAATTAAAATTGTCGACTAACATCTGTCATACGTAATCAATCAATCACACACACACACACACACACACACACATATATATATGATATATATATATATATACATATATATACATATATATATATACATATACACACACACACACATATACACACACACACACACACACAATATATATATATATATATATATATATATATATATATATATATATATATGTCATATCACATTACCGTGATTCATATACATACATCGAGCTACAAATGTCCTTTAATATCTAATTCGCTTTACCTCGGAATTAGTATATTTTCATATATGTTAACCGAAGGGGAGTTTTTTAGTCGATAAGAAATTGGTCGGCTCACGGGCGCTAACCCAACAAATTCAGCGTCCTGAATTTGTTGGGTTCGATGGTTCGTGCCCGTGAACAGACAAATTTCTTAACGACTAAAAAATTCCCTTCGGTTAACATATATGAAAATATATTAATTCCGAGGTAAAGCGAATTAGATATTAAAGGACAGTTTGTAGCTCGATATATATATATATATATATATATATATATATATATATATATATATATATATATATATAATAAACCACAAAAACTCTAATTTCTAATTTCTCGAATTCTTCACACTTCTTCTATACATGTGCATCTGGTCCAAATTATATAACTTATATATGTACATGCAAGGTTACTATGGCAAGCCTCGTACAAAATTTTGGCTGTCGACATAAAGATGGCATAGCAGCCGTAAGAGATTCAACGGTTCCAAATGAGAAACCCAAAATCAATCCACCAGGTGATGATCCAGCGTCGAAGATCCAGACGTCCTAGATTATAGACATCCCCTCATAGAGGTGCATAATTGAAATTAAAATGGTTCGAGAAAAAGGGTTAAATAAGGAACAAGGCTATGGGATAGGGGGAGATGGAGGGCGTTGGGTGGGAGATGGAAGGGGATAGGAGGGCGTTAAATGAACTGGGTAAAACACAATTAAGCCAGCAGAGGGGAGTCGGATAATTTTACATTCACGAAAAGTTAATAAAAAAAAAAAAAAAAAAAAAAAAACCCTAGGGGAAACAAGGAGAGGCGCGAATTGAGAGAGAGAGAGGGAGAGAAAAAAAAATAAAAAGGCATAGATGATAACGCAGTGGAAATAACACGCAAACGAGGGGAAATGAAAACAGAACGAACGATGAGACGAATGAGGGGAAGCAGAGAGGGTAATTGGGGAAACTGATGACAACGCTAGGGACAAGTGAATCGAAATGCAGCTAATGCAGACACAGGATGTTAAACACTGCGGAGGAAAAAAGAAAGAAAAAAAAACCCGCAGGGATGGATAAAGGCTAAAAGCAGAAAAATTCTTTGCTTCAAAAAAAGACTACTATAAAAATATTGCAAGAACCGGATTGAAACTTTACCTCAAAATACACCTTGACATTAACAAATACCAGAACACGATAAAGTAACTGCATATATGTATCGGTATACATATTGGTTTTGAATATTCTTTACATATCAAACTATGCTTTACAATTATCACTAACAATGTTTTGTATTCCATGGATCTTTTACCACCGATGCAAGACCGAGATTGTAAAGGATAAATATTCCTTCTTACAAAGGTTAAGGAAGTTTGGGTCTTTTCATATTCCAGTTTCAAATTCATACAAATGCAAACCACTAACTTGATATCATAGTAAAACCCATACATAAACACACACACCCACATATATACAAAAAATGTATGTATGTATGTATGTATGTATGTATGTATGTATGTATATATATAATTATATATATGTATATATATATATAAGTATCATATAAATATAAACCAACATATAAATATATTATATAAATAGATTTATAGATATATATCTAAATATGGTATATATATACAGATGTATATATGTATATATATATCTAAATATGTATATATGTATACAGATGTGTATATGTGTGTATATATATATATATATTTACTAGTGTGTGTGTGCGTGTGTACAATTCCCAGTACATACAAACCAACCCGTTATCCGGAAACGTACAAACCTAATTCGAGAAGGCCCCGCAAAGGAAAAGGGGAAAAATCGAGAGATAGGGGTATTATGTACACGAGGGAAGATTAGAGAGGAGAATCCCTTTTAGAAAGAGGCGATCGTCGGAAAAATATTTCCATGCTTTTCGAAGAGATGGGGCATAATTAGGCGGTGGGAAGATCTAATCTGGAAAACGGGAAGTTCCTACATCTCTCTTTTGGGATAATCTTTTATATCTTTCAGGCTTTTCCTTTTTTATTTGTATGTTGTGAAATGGTGAGTGTAAGTTCCTCAAGATAATTCACAATATCCTTTGATAAACAAGCGCTTGTGAATCAAAATGACCCTGAGGGTGACAAATTTCCATTTAACTTTTTTCGTCTATGTATGACCTTCACTTCACTCTGTCCACTGGCTTCCCAAGTTCATTAGTGGAGTGAGCATACCAGATAATAAGTCTCTACCTTCAGTACTTCTAAAGTTACGATTAAATTTGAATAAATCTCTAGTCTGACCTCTGAACAGGATCTTGACCATAACTTAAACCTCACTTTGCACATGCTAATAAGTTTTTATCTTTAAACATTAAAATTACTGAGTATTAAAAACTTATAACTTCCCGGACGGACGGACATTTAGAGGCCTGGGTAAACAAACAAATATGGAGAGACACGTCAATTACTAGATACACGTCCTCCCCCCTAACTTCAAGGGTAGTAAATCAGGAACACAAACAGTACTTATCCTGTCATTATTTCAAAATGATCAGCAACTAATTACTAAACTAGTGAACGTAACTTCTCCTACAATAATATGCACATTTTTGCAATGGCTCTCTACTGTGACAAGGTCTCCCGCAAGGTCCCTGAAAGACTGGTTCAAAGTATCTGATCTTGTTGGTACATCAACAGTATTACTTCAGTTAAAACATTTAAGCGTCCGACGTATTTCGTTTCTGTCAATACGGATTTCGTTGTTTCTCCTATCTCACGCATTAAAAGGGGTCTTTCATCACTGATAATGTGACAGAAATCTTATTTTCGTTAACAATTCAATAACATCTCGTACAATCATATAAACCTTTGCTATTTTGCTAGCTATACGTTGCTCTGCTCAAGAATACGCTAATGTTTCTGTCCTGATTCACTAAAAAATTACGTCTCGCGAATGGAAAAATATTTCATTCCGCAACTCTCACAACCCGTCTTTCATCTTCCAGAACACATCTCAGCATGTGAAAAATTCCCACAACGTTAAAATGTGAAGAACCCAATGCACGACACACAATGACAGCGACCTCACCCAAAACAGCTGCCGATATCTCACAAAGGGAAGAAGAAAAAAAAACTACAAACAACAAACTTACATAATAAAACCTGGGGCGGGTTGATGGCATCGTTAAGGGAGTCATACCTTCCTATCGGTTCATCGGCTAGATATAAAAGAAAAGGGTTAATCAGTGCTATACCCTATAGGGCTTACCACATAGACCCGCCCTTCTGTGACTACTGCCTGTTCCACAGAGTACACACAGATTTAAGGCTGGAGGCCAGGTTCAGTATCACTCATAAAGGGGCACATGTCACGAGCTGGGTCCAAACGTGAAATTTTATAAATAACATACAAGTTTGTACACGAAGAACCATGTATGCATTTAGTATACACATCCTTACTATGTATCTGTGAACAAAGCAAAAAAAGTAAACAAAAGTATTCACAATTTACACATAAGTTGAAGGACATATGGCAGGTGCCTTTGTCTCTGTTATCTCGGGAGCCTTACCCATAAGTAGAAATATCTTGCTGGAGGAGAAGAGAGAGAGAGAGAGGAGAGGAGAGAGAGGAGAGAGATAGAGAGAGACGATTCGTTGCAGGCTAAATTGGGCATTGGCCGTTGTACCATTTTCTTACCTTTAAGCTTCAAATGACGCTAGTACAAAACAACGAAGTGTGCGGCTAGCTATTCAACTAATAACCAAACTTAAGATGAAATGGAACGGCAGAACGAGATGAAGCAGTTTTCATTATATATATGATTATATTAATATATAATATATATATATATAATGTATTATCTTCAACGTGTGTCCGGATTTCTTCATTTATTTCTTCATTTGGAAGCGTATCCAAAACGTATGAAGAAATCGAGAAGTTCAGAGGGCATTGTGGTTTCAAAAATACTGTCGTCCGGCAACATACGTTAATAATTAATATATATAATATATATATATTATATATCACCTATCGATATAATATATAGATAGATATATATATATATATATATATGATATATATCTATATATATACATATATATAACGTATATATATATATAATGTCTATATATATATAAATATATATTAAATCTATAGATATTAAGTATATATAAATATATATATATATATATATATAATATATTATATAGTAATATATATATATCCACTAGCCTTGCAAAAACAATAACATCTTATATGCTGAAAAATAAATCCTTTGAAATATATAAATATATATTATCGAAATTACGTATTCACACGATAACAGACACAGACCTTTGCGCACAAGAAAATTACCCTTAATATGTTTCCTTCAAATAACATTGTATTAATACTGTGACCTCCCATCAGAGGACTAAACATTTATTAATACAAACTTTCCGATAACCTTCCATCAAAATAAACGCATTGCGTAAAATATCGTGGTTTCCAGAAGTATCCAATTATGATAATAGTACGAAAAAAAAATGATGTGACCGTGGGAGAAATATACCATCATGGGAGAAAACCACTGTAAAGATTCCACGACTTATTACCGACTTGTGGAAGGTCACTGACAATCACTTGTGTCGCATATATACGTAGCTTCCAGAAACCTTCATACAATGCAAGGCCGTTAATGCTCAGGTTGTCAGACCAATTATGGTCGATCACTTTTCTTTTGCCATTTATGTCATAACGAGAGCTTGTTGGAGCGCGCTACGCTCGCGCTGGAACCCGGCGCTGCTGTCCTCCTATTCTCCCTATCCTCTACCTACCCCGAACCCATCCTTGGGCGGACAAACAGGTTTGCAGGAGGAGGGTGGATGTCTTCCCTATCCTCCCGTTCGCCTACCTAACGCCCCCTCCCCCCCGGGGCGACAAATTCCTACTACTGTCGCCTGAGGGAGGACAAGCAAGATCCACTTGGATTTTATTATAGAAGAAGAGCGTGGTTTGCAAAACCTGTCAGAAAGCAGCATTAGTTGTTGTCAGTACTCATCATCTTTCACATCTGCGTGAAAAATGTTAACATTAAGTACTGCTAAAAAGTTCGATGCATTGAAGCTTGTTTCCATAAATTAATACTAATATAATAGCTGTAAAAAAAAACTCACGGTTACCTGAACCTATTCTTCAATTATCCACAGCAAAACATATTAAATTACCACAAGTGTTAGCTGATATTTTGACACTAAAATAAAAATTAAATCTGCCAAAAGGTGTGGTAGAAATAAAAAGGCACCAGAACGGATTTGAAACCTCGCGTTGACGACCCGTTCACTAAAAACGACGCAAGACAATTGAAAAACAATCGGCTATGTTCAATTCCGTACCCAAATTATTCTTTTCCATCAACGTTATCGTTACTCTGGGAACCTCCACCAAGGAAGAGCATCATTTTCAACAATTAGTGAAATAGCATAATTACTAAATATTTTGCTTTAAAATTTCGATACAAGCATTTGAAATTTTCCCAAATTCCCTTCACACTGGATTCTTACCCTCTTGCCTGAATCTCTTACAACTGACGTTTCTAAAATCAAGAAGAGAACAAGGAAATAAGAGCTAAAAACCTACAAATATCTCCTGCTGAGCATAAAGGAATATAGCAAATTACAACAACCTACTTGTTAGTCATCTCACATAGACCTCACCCTCACCCCACCCCCCACCCACCCAACCCTTCGACATCTCCTATTTACACGATAACGCCCGTGTCCCTGAAAGGCGTAGTAGTAGTAGTACCTAGGGGTATGGTAGCGGTCACTCGGCCGTACCCTTGGCAGTGGATACCTCGCGTGGCCTTGATGGGTACCAATAAGCAGGGTCCAAAGAGTAGACCTCGTCAATAAACATGAGACTTGCGTAGTAGCGTGACACGGGGAGAATGTTTACATCGTCAAAATAATACGTCTGGGATATGACGCAAGGCGCAGCTATTGATAGAATCCGATGTTTCGTTTTCCGTTCGCATAAAACTGTTAAGACATAACAAGACACGAGCCCAAATGCAATGAAAAACATTAACAGCAAAAACAACACATTTTTCACTGAACCCTGTTTTCAATTGACATTAATAAGATGCAAATGACATTTAGGGGACATGAACCCAAATACCATGAAAAACATTAACAACAAAAACAACACATAATTCACTGAACCCTGTTTCAGTTGACATTAATAAGATGTAAATGAAGTACACTCCGCTCATAAGCACGAAGGTAAAGGCAAATGACAATTACATAGATAAATCAAATTCAAAATAATGACACGAGAGGCTTATCGTTGCTGTATTGCAAATGAGTGGGATGAATAACAAGGCAAATACGCAATAAAAGAAAGTTGGTTACGAGGCACTCCAAGGCTAAGGAAAATGGTGAAACACTGGCAGTACAAGAAGGAGAGCCCAGATGAATACATACCAGAGATATTATTTTATTTATGCCACAGCCATGGCTTATGATTACCCCACACAACAATAATTAGTATATCTATTGCTCGTATATATTAATTTATTTGCATGAGTAAACAAATATTATTAGTCAATAGTAAGAATGAATATTTTCTTACTTAAGGAGTGATTCACATAATTCACAGATAACACCGGCTATAGTAGATTCACATCAACCGTGCATCTGAGTTCTAGGCCAGTCCCTTACGACGCCCCTGATTGGCTGTTGATAAGCCAGTCACAGGATTGGAAACTCTCAATCTCTCGAGAGAGTTCACATAGGCATGATGCATGCTCCACCTCTCCTGTGGGATACGTCTTTCAAAAGTATCCCTCAGGAGAGATGAACATACATCCTGGCTACGTGAACTCTCGCGAGAGATTGAAAGTTTCCAACCCTGTGACTGGCTTATCAACAGCCAATCAGGAGCGTCGTAAGGGACTGGCCTAGACGTCAGATGCACGGGTGATGTGAATCTACCATAGCAAAAATGCTATGCAACATTGCAAAGTAATTTCATCCCTGTGGAATAAGAAGCCGAAGTAGCTATGACGATAATCTTCTTGAAAGAGCTTCGTAATCACTGAAGAGGTCCAGGATGACTAGCGGAGATAAATATTCTAAATATCATTTATAATCGCCGAATCTTAAAGAAACATCAGTATCATCATCGTCCTAAATCTTTAAGCTACCATACACATTGCTGGGAATATTCTCATTCCGATCATATTCACCACCCTCATTTTTACATGAGACAACAAACAGACTCTCGTTCTCGTGTACCTAAGCAGATATTGAAAACAAACAAAACCATAGACGACCACAAGGTATGTCTGCGCATGCGTAAGTGAACGCAACGCGTACTAAGCCAAGGCCAAACGGCCCAGCAGATGTCCTGAAGTAACCCTGTAGTACGTCATTTATTTTTAACCTCTACATCGTGCTGTGAATGAGTCTGCGTAGACGGTGATGGGAGAGGGACTTAGGGGTGCATCCCAAGGTAGTAGGTCATTTTGGGACGCTCCGGGATGTGAAGGAATGGGAATATAAGATGATGCGAAAATGTAGGATGGGGAGCACCAGACATCTTCAGAAGCAGTAACGTCACAAAACGAACTACTCGAAATGTTGCCAGATATTCTTGAAACAATGTAACCACTCAGTACACGGATGTAAAAATACTGACTGAAGCATATATGACACCAAAACTGTGGCTTCATTCCAAAGAAAAAGTACATTTTTACTGAACAAGAATTTTCAAATTATCTAATTAAATGAAACGACACTGCATTCACTGGTTAGCTGATAACAACAACAAATAGAAACTTCGGCGCAATCGAAATTTCTGTACAGCGTATAATGGTGTATGAAACTCACAGCCGCGACCCATGAAACTTTCAGCCACGAACAGGTTGTTGGCACCTGCAGTGGTGCCAGACGCAAGGTCATGGCTGACTTTCACCTTAAAGGCTAGAGGGCTCCAACTGGTATATTTGATGCTTCCTGTTTCCGATCTTGCTGTCTAACCTCTCTAACTATTACTTATAAGTGCAACTGTGGGGTTTTCTCCCATTTCCACTTTTATTTCCTCAATCTCTTAATCTAGCTGGTCCGATAGTATAGTGGTTTGTGTTGTGGCATGCCACTGAGATGTCGCAAGTTAGCGCCTCCCCCAGGCAATGAAAAATCATTGACTCATGATCAGTTACTGCTGCAGTGCAGGGGCTGCGGTATGAGGTTGAAAACACCATATTCTTTGGAAGCTTGAATTTCAAGTCAATGGATCCTGTGTGCTTGTTCCAACATGAAACAACTTTCTAATCAATAAATAATAAATGAATTAATAAATAATAAGAATAATAAGGTAATAATAATAATAATAATAATAATGCAATCCAATGGGACATCCAGAAAGTTGAAGAGAAAGAGAGGGAAAAAATGGATAAGTATCAAGATCTGAAAATAGAAATAAGAAGGATATGGGATATGCCAGTGGAAATCGTACCCATAATCATAGGAGCACTAGGCACGATCCCAAGATCCCTGAAAAAGAATCTAGGAAAACTAGAGGCTGAAGTAGCTCCAGGACTCATGCAGAAGAGTGTGATCCTAGAAACGGCGCACATAGTAAGAAAAATGATGGACTCCTAAGGAGGCAGGATGCAACCCGGAACCCCACACTATAAATACCACCCAGTCGAATTGGAGGACTGTGATAGAGCAAAAAAAATACTACTACTACTACTACTACTACTACTACTACTACTACTAATAATAATAATAATAATAATAATAATAATAATTCCAACTCCCTCTTGTCACTGTCCTCATCAATAAATTGCAGAAAGTGTCCAAGAGCTTGGCTTGACAGCCTAAATATAAAAATCAAATAAAACTGTACGCAGCATCATAAATATTGCCACTTGAGGCATCGTGAAAATCAAGGATGACTTTCATCGACTGAAAAAGAACATATGGAAACATGAATTTCATCCCGTCTATAAAGAAGTACTCATGCACCCCACTCCGTCCAAACCTATTATAGCAAGTATAGTAGATTCACATCAACCGTGCAATTTATGTCTAGGCCAGTCCCTTGCGAAGCTCCTGATTGGTTGTTGGTAAGGCAATCACAGGGCTAGAAACTTTCAGTCTCGCTCGAGAGTTCACATGGGTAGGATCTATGTTCCACCTCTCCTGAGGGATACTTTTGAATGACGTATTCCTCAGGGAGAGGTGGAACATACATCCCTACCTCTGTGAACTCTCGAGAGAGACTGAGCCTGTGATTGGCTTATCAACAGTGGTCATACAATGCCACTTGCTTCGCTTCAGTTCAGAGACATGACGTAATGAATGCCAGTTCATTCAAGCTCCATTCCATTCAGAATAAAGTCACAACGATGTCTGACAAAAATTCCGAATTCTGATTGTAAAAAAAAAAAGAAAAGCAAATTAGTCGCTTCACCAGAATTTAGAAAAATGTTACCGATCAAAAAAAATTTAAAAATTAAAAATAAAATAAAAAAAACTTCATGGGACTACAATCAAAATATTAGATATTTTTTAACAAAGGAGAAAACTGGTGCCTAATTGCTATTCATATTCGCGAGAAATGCATCCGAAGTCAAATGAAAAAAGTTTATTTGTGCTGTTTCGAACTCCAATTTTCGGTGGGAAACAGCGGTCAAAAATGACAGGAGCAGCAGTAGAAAACATTTCCTTTTTTCACTTCCATCTCGATAGTTTTGCTCAAAACAATTGCACAGATGAACTCTTGATATATTGCGCGAATTTAGTCGCGTAGGCAATAGATATACCCAATTAACCTGAATAATAAAAAATCCTAAGTTAAAATAAAAAAGAAAATGAAAAAAAAAAAAAAAAAAAAAAAAAAAAAAAAAAAAAACGACAAGTCAGTCTTAAAGTAAGAGAAAATGGAAGCATATTCTACTATGCATAAATCAAAATGACAACACAAACACGACCACCACAACTATTTCCCCTT
>NC_061098.1:21223647-21308647 GCF_015104395.2 Macrobrachium nipponense | reverse complement strand
CTAATAGCTGGTATATAATCAAATATGAGTTTTCTTAGTGCATCGTAGAAATTTTTGTCATGGATTAAAGGTACATTTGCATAAAATGGAAGCTTAGGCACAGTAGGTAAGGAGACTTTTGGGATAAAAACGTTATTAAGAAGTTTACGAACATACCTGTGAAAAAGTGTAGTGGGAAAATAATTGTTGGTAAAATATTGACGTAAAAAGTTGATTTCTTCGTGAAAAAATTCCCAACTAGATGTCATGAGAAGGCACGATGAAGTAATGTGGATAAAGAATTTAATTTAAAACCATAAAAACAGTGACTATAAAAATTTGAACCTAATCCTGTAAAAGTTCCCTTCCTGTAAACTGAAGTATTAAAATGATCATATTGTCGTAAGACTAAAAACATCTAAGAATGGTAGTTTATTATCACTTTCGCGACTCCATAGTAAATTTTATATTTGGGTGTGCCGTATTAATGAAATGAAGAAACCTTCAGTATCGTACTTGGATTTAAAAAGCGCGAAGGTATCGTCAACGTACCTTTTGTAGAATAGCGGATGGTAACTCAAAGGACAGGTGTCTAAAAAATGCTCCTCCAGGGAGCACATAAAATGCCTGCAAATATGGGCCCTAATGGAGAACCCGCCCATAGCCCATACCATCGATTTGAGTGTAACAATTATTATTAAAACCATGAATGGCAGTGTCCTGCACTGCCAGTTGCAATAGTTTCTTAAAATCAGATTTATTAAAATTATAAAAAAGGGAGTTAGTTTCAGGAAAGAGTTTATTAATAATAATTTCAATAGTCTCATTCACAGGTACATTGGTAAACAGAGACTCAACGTCATAACTGACCATAAAGAGGTCTGAGTCCTGGCTAAGTATGGCTTCTTTGAAGTTTAAGGAATTTTTGATGTTATATTCATTTTCTGTCAGTGGGGAAAGCAAGGGAACAGGACACTGCCTTCATTTTTAATAATAATTGTTACACTCAAATCGATGGTATGGCTATGGGTTCTCCATTAGGGCCCATATTTGCAGGCATTTTTATGTGCTCCTGGAGGAGCATTTTTTAGACACCTGTCCTTTGAGTTACCATCCGCTATTCTACAAAAGATACGTTGACGATACCTTCGCGCTTTTTAAATCCAAGTACGATACTGAAAGGTTTCTTCATTTCATTAATACGGCACACCAAATATAAAATTTACTATGAGTGCCGCGAAAGTGATAATAAACTACCATTCTTAGATGTTTTAGTCTTACGACAATATGATCATTTTAATACTTCAGTTTACAGGAAGGGAACTTTTACAGGATTAGGTTCAAATTTTTATAGTCACTGTTTTTATGGTTTTAATTAATTCTTTATCCACATTACTTCATCGTGCCTTCTCATTGACATCTAGTTGGGAATTTTTTCACGAAGAAATCAACTTTTTACGTCAATATTTTACCAACAATTATTTTCCCACTACACTTTTTCACAGGTATGTTCGTAAACTTCTTAATAACGTTTTTATCCCAAAAGTCTCCTTACCTACTGTGCCTAAGCTTCCATTTTATGCAAATGTACCTTTAATCCATGACAAAAATTTCTACGATGCACTAAGAAAACTCATATTTGATTATATACCAGCTATTAGATTTAATATCATCCCAACAAACCCACAGTTTAGGTAGTTTGTTTAAATTCAAGGATAAACTTGACCCTTGATGACCTCATGTGTTGTGTACAAGTTTTAATTGCCCTAGATGTATCTGGGGACCTACGTGGGATCCACACAGAGGTTACTGAGGGTCAGAATTGATTGTCATAAGGGCGTTAGCTATAGAACTGGTAACAACTTGCTAATCCAGAATTTTCTAATATCAGACAACACGCTAATAAATGCAAGCTGAATATACAATACAAAGATTTTGAAATATTGGGACGGGCACCGAATGCAAACTACTGACAATTCTGGAGTCCTTGTTTATTAAACAGCTTGTTCCTCAATTGAACACGCAGTCTTCCTCGACAACTCTTTACCTAACGTGAGCTGTTGCCGGTCATTTCTGGTTTGTTCCTTCTGACTTCTGTCCTCCCTTTCTCTCTTGATGGTTGGTTCTGCTAACTAGTTTTCATTTTTTTTTTTATCTTGTCTTTTATAATGTATACCTTTTATTTGTAATTTAGCGCTTTTAATATTAATTTTATTGTTTTATGTCTTTACAGCTTGAAAATGAAACCTTTGTGTTTTGAAACGTTGTAATAAATGTATTTTAAGGACCACCTGAGATGTACTTCCTCCTACAAGTCTTCTATTTTTCGAGTTACTAGTAACCGCCATACTTCGGAACGCCATATGTTGGAATCGCTCTCCGGATGCTGTCCAGACCTCCTTTACGACGATGTATTCCCGATTTTTGTTTGTTCTTCTTTTTATTACAAGGATTTCCCTACGAGGATATCAAAATATCCACGCCTTCATTTACAGCAAATATGGAGCTTCCTTCAAGAAGTCCTGCCGATCTTTGGAAAAGACCCTTAAGAAACTGAGGAAGACTGAATGTGATCTTGAATTCTTACAGTATTGTAGCCTCAACCAGATTGTACCTAATTTTGTAAAATTTAAATTGTATAAGTCATCACTGTATCAAACACACTTTTATGAAGAAGCAACTAAAAAACTATTACAAATGGAAATTAATCTTAAGAATAGAGGCATTAATAAGCTGACAACTCAAGCTGAGACATTACAGAAGAACGTTATTCATAATTTGTCATTTGTCGATTGTTTTATTTTTTATTTTTAAATATTTGCTCAATAAAATTGGAATGTTTTTTGTTTCAAATGTCCGGTTGGTTCACGAGAGGAAACTGTCTAAACTTGGTATCAATATCCCTATTTTCAACTCTAACAAGAAAACTGTGTTCAACTTCTCTAGTTATAATCTAACAAAGAGGGAAGAATTCCTGTTGTCTTTCGGTTTGGATTTCGGTTTGCCCTGTTACAAACCCAGTTACAACCAGTTTTATAGCTCACTAGAAACGCTTTTTTTCCAGGTTGATCAATCTGAACATTAATTTCGACATTTCAGGATTACGTACAAAATTACAGGTTCTAGCACAAAATACCTTTAACAAACTTACAACCCATTGGACTCCTTTTTTCTCCAGAAAAGACTTGTACATACTTAAGAAACTAGCAAGAATGACACCATAGTTATCACTCGCCCAGATAAAGGCAAGGGTGTTGTGTTAATGAATAAATCTGATTATGTTAATAAGGTTGAAAGCATTCTAAATGACAACACGAAATTCAAATTCCTAGGTAAGCCAGACTTTGCAACCATTTTTAGAATTGAAGATCGGATCAATAGATTTTTAAAGTGGTCTTAAAGATAAAAATATTATATCTGAAGAAAAGTACCATTCTCTCTACATGTACGGTTCTACCTATGGCATTATGTATGGACTTCCTAAAACACACAAAGAAGGCCTTCCCATCACCGACCTATACTAGCGTCATATGATACCCCGAATTACAGGTTAGCTAAGTTCCTTGTTCCCTTGCTTTCCCCACTGACAGAGAAAATGAAGATAACATCAAAAATTCCTTAAACTTCAAAGAAGCCATACTTAGCCAGGACTCAGACCTCTTTATGGTCAGTTTATGACGTGAGTCTCTGTTTACCAATGTACCTGTGAATGAGACTATTGAAATTATTATAATAAACTCTTTCCTGAAACTAACTCCCTTTTTTATAATTTTAATAAATCTGATTTTAAGAAACTATTGCAACTGGCAGTGCAGGACACTGCCTTCATTTTTAATAATAATTGTTACACTCAAATCGAGGTATGGCTATGGGTTCTCCATTAGGGCCCATATTTGCAGGCATTTTTATGTGCTCCCTGGAGGAGCATTTTTTAGACACCTGTCCTTTGAGTTACCATCCGCTATTCTACAAAAGATACGTGACGATACCTTCGCGCTTTTTAAATCCAAGTACGATACTGAAAGGTTTCTTCATTTCATTAATACGGCACACCCAATATAAAATTTACTATGGAGTGCGAAAGTGATAAATAAACTACCATTCTTAGATGTTTTAGTCTTACGACAATATGATCATTTTAATACTTCAGTTTACACAGGAAGGGGAACTTTTACAGGATTAGGTTTCAAATTTTTATAGTCACTGTTTTTTTATGGTTTTAAATTAAATTCTTTATCCACATTACTTCATCGTGCCTTCTCATTGACATCTAGTTGGGAATTTTTTCACGAAAGAAATCAACTTTTTACGTCAATATTTTACCAACAATTATTTTCCCACTACACTTTTTCACAGGTATGTTCGTAAACTTCTTAATAACGTTTTTATCCCAAAAGTCTCCTTACCTACTGTGCCTAAGCTTCCATTTTATGCAAATGTACCTTTAATCCATGACAAAAATTTCTACGATGCACTAAGAAAACTCATATTTGATTATATACCAGCTATTAGATTTAATATCATCCCAACAAACCCACTCAGTTTAGGTAGTTTGTTTAAATTCAAGGATAAACTTGACCCTTTTGATGACCTCATGTGTTGTGTACAAGTTTAATTGCCTAGATGTAATCTGGGGACCTACGTGGGATCCACACAGAGGTTACTGAGGGTCAGAATTGATTGTCATAAGGGCGTTAGCTATAGAACTGGTAACAAACTTGCTAATCCAGAATTTTCTAATATCAGACAACACGCTAATAAATGCAAGCTGAATATACAATACAAAGATTTTGAAATATTGGGACGGGCACCGAATGGCAAACTACTGACAATTCTGGAGTCCTTGTTTATTAAACAGCTTGTTCCTCAATTGAACACGCAGTCTTCCTCGACAACTCTTTACCTACGTGAGCTGTTGCCGGTCATTTCTGGTTTTGTTCCTTCTGACTTCTGTCTCCCTTTCTCTCTTGATGGTTGGTTCTGCTAACTAGTTTTCATTTTTTTTTTATCTTGTCTTTTATAATGTATTATACCTTTTATTTGTAATTTAGCGCTTTTAAATATTAATTTTTATTTTTTATGTCTTTACAGCTTGAAATGAAACCTTTGTGTTTTGAACGTTGTAATAAATGTATTTTAAGGACCACCTGAGATGTACTTCCTCTACAAGTCTTCTATTTTTTCGAGTTACTAGTAACCGCCATACTTCGGAACGCTATATATATATATATATATATATATATATATATATCTATAGATATATATATATATATATAATATATATATATGATATATATAGATATATATATATATAGATAGATATATATAGATATATATATATAGATATATATATATATATATATATGATATATATATATAGATAATATATATATATATATATATATCTATATATATATATATATATATATATATATAATTTAAAAAAAAAATTTTAATCTCTAAAATAATCAATCATTAAATTCTCCTACTTTTGGGAGAAATTTCAAGTCCAGATTCTCAAAGTACTTTCCAATATTTTCCGTGTTAATACAGCACATTAATAATGACTATCCCTTTATCACCGCTGACCAAAAAAACAATTAAAATTCAAAATACCAACACCCAACCTTAATTATTAATTGGAAAGAGTCATTCTCCTTTATTACTGCTATACATAAGCAGCAACTACGCGGCCGAGGAGTGCAGGGATAACAGCGTCAATAGAAACCGGTCCACAAACATTATAGCACTGACAATGGCCTACATTTGGAGGTATATGGCAAACCATGACTCATATGGGGTCATAAACTAGAACTATGAGAGAGAGAGAGAGAGAGAGAGTTGGCGGGATGCAAAAAGATTGCTTGCTGACGAGACACATGATAGAGAAAGAGAAAACAGGCAACAAAATTGCAGCAGCCAGAACCAACATTGAAAAAAATATATAAAAAAAAAAATAAAAAAAGGATAGATGAAATATCAAAATGAAAAAAAATTCCGTATATGAAAAAAACTGTGAAGCTGAGAGAAAAAATGGAAAAAGATACGAGACCCCGTAACTAACTAAATAAATATAAATTAAAAAAAACACACACACCCACACAAGAGGGGTACGAAGGGGACAAAACGCAAGAATGAAAACCCTCTTCAGGCTTTATTCACAGTAAATTAAAATACCGACATACAACACTTTAATCTTTCAGAGCCAAACACAGCAAGGGAACTTAAACAAACACAGATGAGAAAGGCAGCCTAGTAGCCATTTGTCGCAGGAACAATCATTTTTACGATACAAAAGTAACCCAGTCATGCAAAGTGCTTTCGCTTCATTACTCCCCAGCAACACTAATAGAGCTGCGCTGGGGGGGGGGTGGGGGGGGGGGGGGGGGATTTAGAAAGCGATGGCATAAAACAAACCGAGTTTCGGTGGAACTGGCAGGAGGAGGAGGAGGAGGAGGAGGAGGAGGAGGAGAACGGAAACGGCTCGAAGGCTGGCACATCAAGATCTATTTTTTGCTTTCCCTCCTTTTCATATTTCAGCAAGATTAAAGATTTAAATCTCCCTCATGGTCAACAAGAATAGTTTATTTCTCTCTCTCTCTCCTAAACTCAGAGTGGAAAACTAGCTAATATCGAACGTTATGCCTGAAAGATACTGATGAAGACATTCCATCAATTTGAATGTTGAACTTCTCAGTCTGACCGCAGCGTAAACCCATAGCCATATCGCAGACACGCAAGCGACCAGACGCATCTAAATTAACCATAATCCTCTTACGTCAATCTCCTCTCTGGCGCCCTGTAACCGCAATGCCCCTTTCAACACCCACTTTCCCTCTCGCTTCCAAAGGCGCCGAGAGAATTTCTATGCCACAGCCAACCCATCCGGCCGGCTTTTAATTGGACCGTGAGAAAATAAAATTGTGCTGACTACGGTTGAACGGGTAGAAAAGGATTACACTACGAACATACAAACACACACATATATAAATGTGTAAGTGTGTGTGTTTGCATCCCACCCACAAGCAAATATGCATGTGCACACTTTCAGAAAACCCGGCCATATCAGATAACCGATAATCCGCCCGTCTGTCGAAGACCCAATTCAGACGGGAGATAGTCTTTATCCCGAGCCATTAACAGAATATATGCAAGCCACGATATTCATCCTCGAGTAAATACAGGAATTCCGGTTTTCTCCTACAGGCCAAAGTCACATATTTCAAAGGCGATATTCTCTCTCTCTCTCTCTCTCTCTCTCTCTCTCTCTCTCTCCCTCTTTCTGCACTGCGACATCCTATTCCTTTCCGTAATCTCAGAAATTCGTATAGGGCTTCCGAGGTTGCAAGGGCCTCATTACCATATGCGATTTTCTTTAAAGACTATTGCTACGGTATCAGCTCAGTTGTCTCCTCGGATTTTTTTTTCGAAAAAGACTCTTTTGAGTACAAGCTACTGAATTCCTCTTTTTAATTGAGTTCTTACTCATGATCCTTACGATTTTTTTTATTCCTATTCTGACAAATGTTTCCAATATTGTCCTGTCTCCAATTTTTACAGTTTATCTAATTATCAAAAATATTGTACCGTTACTCTACACTTTTTATAGTTTATCTAATTATAAAAAATCTTTACTTACTTTATTACTTTACTGATTCATGAATATTTTACCCCCCTCCCTTCTAGGATTCCATCAGAAGAACCAGACCTGAATTATTCTGTATTTCCGGCCGGTTAACGAATTTTTCATTCATGCACATTTTTTCATACTTTCCAATCAAAGCTGCCAGTTTGTACTCTTTGTATAAATGAAATCTATTTTTCTATTATTGTATCAAATCTCTCTTCTTCCTGAATTATTTTTCTCGCTGAATATTTTCCTAAAATTCCGCAGGATCTCATTCTGAATATTTTTTGTCTTACTTTACCTTCAATTGTTCCAGCCCCTTTCCCTTCTCGTTCTGAATATACCGTATTTCTTGTTTCTTTTCTATTCTTTCGAAATCTTTGCACTCCGTTAAATTACAGCCACCGTTTCCCATCAATTTGTTTGGAAGTTCAAGATCACATCTGTTCTCATTTTTTAGTTTCGCTGATGAATAAAAGTTTTCTGTTTATCTATCTCCACCTTCGCCGCAGCGTCCCTTCGTACCCCAGCTGCAACCCCTTTCATTCTTTTTACTGTACCTCTGTTCATATTCCCTCTCTTTCATCATGATAGCCAGCCGCTCCTAACAATTGCTTCATAGTGCAACTACGAGGGTTTCCTCCAGTTACACCTTTCAAGCCTTTCTTCTATAATTTTCCTTTCAGCGTTGAATGACCGCATAGGCCCCAGTGCTTGGCCTTGGGTCAAAATTCTATATTCTATTCTATTCTATCTCCACCTTCGCCAGGCATTTTTTATTGCCCGAGTTATCGACGTTACACGGAAGTTATCATACATTCACCCAGGTCTGTTTCTTCGTTAATCTATCTGCCCAGGAATTACCTCAGGAAGTTATTGGTCTGTTCTAATAAAACATTCCGGTGGAGTAGCGTAAGGTCAAATGAAAACTTAATTGGATCTATGCTTGAAACAGACTGCGGATGCAGACCGCAGATCAATTTCCATGGGACTTTCTTTGCAGTGGCCTTTAAATTCATTTTCATTGTCTAGGAATATCCAATAACATTCATTAAAAATTTTTAAAAAGAATTAAAAGAAGTACGAATAAACAAGATACTTTCCACGCCTAATTCAAAATGGAATAGTAGAGTACAATAATATTGGAAATCATGGAAAATGGGGACGGGAGGGAAAGTATATAGGGTTTGTTGACAGCGGGCAAAAAAATGGTGAAAGTACGAAGGCCATGACGTACCGTAGAAAATAGTATGGAAAAGACCATGAACAATTAATAAAGATGAAACAGGGTAAAAAGAGAAAGTCGAACGAAGATTACTAAAGAAAAGGAAGGAATCACGTACAAAATTAGGGGAAAACTAGTGAAATAGATAAATTAAAAGGGTAAAAAACATCATTGGAAATTTTTAAAAAATAAGACAAAAAGCAAAGGACAGAAAAAAATAGGGATGGAAGGAAAGACGAAGGAGAAAATATAACATAAACAAAGACAGACGAAGAGAAAAAACTGAAAACTAAACTAACAAAACAGGGAAGTAAGAAAAAAGAAGAAATGAAATGGCAGCATAAAATGAAGCGCATAAACAAGAACAATAAAAATTCGAGAAGCAAAACCTGGAAGAAATTAGGGGAGAGGTAGAGTGACAAAATATGGAAGAAATTAGGGGAGAGGTAGAGTGACAAAATATGGAAGAAATTAGGGGAAAGGTAGAGTGACCAAATATGGAAGAAATTAGGGGAGAGGTAGAGCGACAAAACCTGGAAGAAATTAGGGGGAGAGTTAGAGCGACAAAATATGGAAGAAATTAGGGGGAGAGGTAGTGCGAGAAAACCTGGAAGAAATCAGGGGGAGAGGTAGAGCGACCAAATATGGAAGAAATTAGGGGAGAGGTAGAGCGACAAAATATGGAAGACATTAGGGGGAGAGGTAGAGCGACAAAATATGGAAGAAATTAGGGGGAGAGGTAGAGCGACAAAACCTGGAAGAAATTAGGGGAGAGGTAGAGCGACAAAATATGGAAGAAATTAGGGGAGAGGTAGAGCGACAAAACCTGGAAGAAATTAGGGGGAGAGGTAGAGCGACAAAATATGGGGGAAGAAAGGTTAGGGGGGAGAGTAGAGCGACAAAATATGGAAGAAATAGGGGGGAGAGGTAGGAAGCGACAAAATAAGGAAGAAATTCAGGGGGAGAGGTTAGAGCGACCAAATATGGAAGAAATCAGGGGAAGGGTTTAGAGCGACATGGAAGGAAATTAGGGGGGAGAGGTAGAGCGACAAAATAAGGAAGAAATCAGGGGGAGAGGTAGAGCGACCAAATATGGAAGAAATCAGGGGGAGAGGTAGAGCGACAAAAATATGGAAGAAATTAGAAAGGGTAGAGCGCAAAATAAGAAGAAATCGAGAGGTAGAACGACAAAACATAAAGAAATCAGGGGGAGAGGTAGAGCGACCAAATATGGAAGAAATTAGGGGAGAAGTAGAGCGACAAAATATGGAAGAAATTAGGGGGAGAGGTATAGCGACAAAATATGGAAGAAATTAGGGGGAGAGGTAGAGCGACAAAATCTGGAAGAAATTAGGGGAGAGGTAGAGCGACAAAATATGGAAGAAATTAGGGGGAGAGGTAGAGCAACAAAATATGGAAGAAATTAGGGGAGAGTAGAGCAGGAGAAGGGCACTGAAAAATGATGAGAGGGAAGGCAAGAGCAGGAGAAAGTTGTGTATGTGTGTGTTGGGAGGGGGGGGGGGGGGGGTGGCTGGAGGTTGGGTAGGAGGAGATAACTCACCCCTTGGGTGCTCCTCGATGACAGAGACAGACTCGAGGATGACACTATATATACTACCCAGAGAGGCCGAGAAGAGGTCTTGCATCCCCTCCCCTCTCGATGAGAGAGAGAGAGAGAGAGAGAGAGAGAGAATTTCATCTTTCCTCTGGCCCTTTGCTATTCTTGTCACGGAATACATGTATGCAATACAAAATAATAATCGCTTCAGTAAATTAAGCATTAGAAAATAAGTGAAGCTATGAATTTATGACACCGATTTTTGCAATAACGGGCTTGGAACACTAATCACTGGATATGTTCGTAGATCAAAGCATGATACGTAAAACATCATAATCTCCATTTGGCATTTGATATAAATAGCATTCTGACACGAACGTCACAGCGTTGGGACGATCCTGTGACAAAGTATGATGTCCCCAATCCTAGCGTTATTAAAGTCTTATCAAAATAGCTACTCTATTTTTTATTCTAAGCATCCATCCGCTTTCACATAACTGCAAGCTGCAGTATAAATGAAATACAAAATATACCATCTCTCTCGTTATGGACTTGAATGCATCAACTTGAACTCAACTGTTTTTTGTAATATACTAGCTGACCAACCTGGCGCTGCCTGGGAAAACTCTGAATGAAAACTGATATACCCACTCTCTCTTTCTCCCCCCCATCATTTTTGACATTTCATATTTCACCATTTCTCACCACACATTCCTAGCAGGGCTGAACTTGGACTTAAAGGGCATCAAGAGTGTTACTATTCATCTCAGCAACCTCGCAAACTATGGATTAGACACTAATATCTGTCGTTATAGGCTATTTTACCACCACTTCGCACCCTCCTTCCTATCGGGGCTGAAATTGGACTTAAAGGGCATTGGGAGTGGGAATGTTCATCTCAGCAACCTCAAAAACTATGGATGAGACACAAATATCTGTTGTTTTCGGAAAATTTTACATTTCACCCTCTTCCCACAGACCCCTTTTACCCAACCATTGGTCCAATTTTAATTCTGTTTTCACCATGACCTTTCCTGGTTTGATATCGACTAATATTTAAAGTCTCATCAATATTGGTCAGGGAATGTGGATTTATATAGCTTTCATACAAACAAACTAATGAACAGACATTTTCTATTTATATATATATATATATATATATATATATATATATATATATATATATATATATATATATATATGTGTGTGTGTGTGTGTGTGTGTGTGTGTGTGTGTGTTGAGATGACTCCTGGGCTATATATATATATATATATATATATATATATATATATTATATATATATATATATATATATATATATATATAGTGTGTGTGTGTGTGTGTGTGTGTGTGTGTGTGTGTGCATGCTAAAATGGATCCTGGGCATAGAGCAACGGCAGGAAAAGAACTGAAAGTTAACAAATAAGGAAAAACGGTGGGCATTTGTAAGTTAACAGATAAAATCAGAGGAAGAAGGAATTTGGTGTTCAAGAATATTTTCTAACTTATAATAACTTTGTTTATTATATTTCTTTTAACCCTTAAACGCCGGAGCGGTAAATAAAAAAATGACTCCCGTATGCCGGAGGGGTTTGAGAGTGAGCGCGTAAGCGGAAAAAATATTTTTTTCAAAAAATCACAGCGCGCTTAGTTTTCAAGATTAAGAGTTCATTTTTGGCTCCTTTTTTTGTCATTGCTTGAAGTTTAGTATGCAACCATCAGAAATGAAAAAATTATCATTATCATATATAAATAATGCGATATATGATAGCGCAAAAACGAAATTTCATATATAATTGTATTCAAATCGCGCTGTGCGCAAAACGGTTGAAGGTAACAAGTTACTTTTATTTTCGTTGTAATGTGCACTAAATTGCGATCATTTTGATATATAACACATTGTAAAACGATAAAAGCAACACAGAGAAATATTATCACAAAATAATGCATGAATTCGTAACGCGCTTACGTAAACACATATTTTTTTCAAAAATTCACCATAAATCTAAATATTGTCCTAGAGACTTCCAATATGTTTCAGAATGAAGACAAATGATTGAATATTACTATACTGTAAGAATATTAGCTTACAAATGCAGTTTTCGACCATATCTGACGAGCTAAAGTTGACCGAATGTCGAATTTTTTATATATATATTTTTTATATGCAATTATTTCGGAAATAAGAAAAGCTACAACTTTCAAATATTTTTCGTTTTATTCTACATGAAATTGCGCACATTTTCATATATAAAACTCTATGAAATGCCTAATATGAAACGGAGCAAATATTCCGAGAATGGGACTTACGCATTCGGAGATTTGTGGCGGAGAATCCGCGCGCGGAGGGAAGGAAAGTTTTTTTTAAAAATTCACCCATAAATTTAAATATTGTGCTAGAGACTTCGAATTTGTTTCACGATGAAGATAAATGACTGAATATTACTAGACTGTAAGAAGTTTTATCTTACAATTGCGTTTTTCGACCATTTCGGTAGAGTCAAATTTGACCGAACGTCTTTTTTTTCTATCATCGATTTATATGCAAATATTTCGAAAATGAGAATAGCTACAACCTTCAACTATTTATTGTTGTATATACATGAAATTGCGCACATTTTCATATATAAACGTTATGTAACGGCTAATTTAAAATGGTGCAAACATTACCACAATCGCACGTATGATTTTTTCGGAAGAGTTACCGCGCGGACGTAAAGAAAATGTTATTTTTTTCATAAATTCACCAATAAATCGAAATATTGTTGCTAGAGACTTCCAATTTGTTGCAATGAAGGTAAATGCTTGAATATTACTAGAATATAGGCGTTTTAGCTTAAAATTGCGTTTTTCGACCATTTCGGTAGAGTCAAAATTGACCGAAGGTTGAAATTTGTCACTTATCATTTTTGTTTTTTTATATGAAAAATATTTCGAAATTGATAAAAGCTACAACCATGGGTTGTTTTTAGTTGTATTGTGCATGAAATTGCGCACATTTTCATATATAAAAACTTTATGTAACGGCTAATTTAAAATGGTGCAAACATTACCACAATCGCATGTATGATTATTTTCGGAGAGTTACCGCGCGGACGTAAGGAAAAAGTTTTTTCATAAATTCACCATAAATCGAAATATTGTGCTAGAGACTTCCAATTAGTTGCAAAATTAAGTTAAATGATTGAATATTACTAAAATATAAGAGTTTTAGCTTACAATTGCGTTTTCGTCGACCATTTCGGTAGAGTCAAAGTTGACCGAGGTTGAAATTTTGGCACTTATCGTTATTTATATGAAATATCTTAAAACTGATAAAAGCTACTATCATGAGTATTTTTTTGTTGTATTCTACATAAAAATGCGCACATCATATAATACTCTATGTAACGGCTAATTTAAAATGTTACAATATTGGTCAGAATGTGGATTTATATAGCTTTCATACACAAACAAACTAATGAACAGACATTTTCTCATTTATATATATATATATATATATGTGTGTGTGTGTTGTGTGTGTGTGTGTTGAGATGACTCCTGGGCTATATATATATATATATATATATATATATATATATATATATATATATATATATATAGATATATATATATGTGTGTGTGTGTGTGTGTGTGTGTGTGTGTGTGTGTGCATGCTAAAATGGATCCTGGGCATAGAGCAACGGCAGGAAAAGAACTGAAAGTTAACAAAATAAGGAAAACGGTGGGGCATTTTGTAAGTTAACAGAATAAAATCAGAGGAAGAAGGAATTTGGTGTTCAAGAATATTTTCTAACTTATAATAACTTTGTTTATTATATTTCTTTTTAATTTCAACGGCATTTTAAACAAACTTACCGGACAATACGGAGACCATGTAAGGTCGCTTTACATAATAACGTAGTTAAATCACTGACCGTGTCTAGCATTACAAACTCATGGGTTTAGTTCTGAGGGGGATACAGGTCTTGTGATAAATACACGAATTATGCATTATTTGCAGCTAAGTATCCCAATACTGAAATTACTGAGATTATACATACATATATATGTATGTATATTATATATATATATAATATATATATATATATATATATATATATATACAATATACATAATAATAATAATAATAATTTTAAATAATGTATAACTTGACGATGAAAATCGTGGAACCATCTATTATGCGCGTAGAAGTTTAATTAGGCAGGATACTAATCATTATATATATATATATATATATATATATATATATATATATATATATATATATTCATGTATATATAATATATATATATTATATATATATATAAAGAGCGTTACACAAAGAGGAGTACACAAAGAGGAGTACACAAAGAAGCGTTAAAGGTTAGCGTCCGGTGAGGGGTCTTTGTACGACGAAAATGGGGTTTAGATAAGGTCCTACAGAGGCCTACGTAAGTTAGCAGTCTCCTCGGTAATGTCTGTGGGAGGCAACAGGAGCGACGCCGCCGTAAGGCATACTCGAGGAGAGATCTCTGCGGTTCGCTAATGATCATCGTCAGAGCCATCTGCTGCCGATTGACCGAGCTCACGCAGCAGCACTTGAGAACGGCTCCCATAGCTACTCTTCTGATCGATTAAGCGCCCTGGTGGTTATCTCTAGGCCCGTCCACACTAGGAAACATTGTTTGCGAACAAAGTTTCCAAAAAATGTTTGTTAACAGTTTGCAAACAATGTTTGCAAACAAGGTTTCCTAGCGTGGACAGGCCTTCATAAATCTTCATTTGTTCTTTCTTTTCTTGTAATGCTTTCCATATACCATTTATCTATCATTAATACTTGTTAATTATATGACTTCACACTCAGCAGGGATTTTCGCTTACTCGGGGAGTAAGCCTTACAAATTACTTTGTTGTAGTTGTATCGTCCTTGTTGGGGGGGTAGGAGAGGTCTATGGAAGAGTCTAAGAAGGTCTGAAAAAGGTGTTTCGCGTTACAGGAATTTTGGAATAGGATATCTACAATTTATTTATTACAATGAAAATATGAAAAATAAATAATATGCATATCAAATATTAGAGGAAAATTATTTCTAATAAAATATAGCGCATTTATTTTTTTTCGTTTGTGAAACAAGGCTCTATTTGACCATATATTTTAGAATGTTTTAATTTACTTGGTGTACTGAATTTAAGCTATGTTCTGTTCAATTATTTTGTGTTTCCACTTACAACTGAGGATATATGAACGTGTTTAATTTGTGCCCTTTTTATTTGATCCTTGTTGTAGTTTAAGCAGTACTAAGTATGAGTATTAATTGCGAAGACCATTTCTCGTTAAGTTCGGAATATAATGTTTACAACTTACACGTGAGGGGAAAATCTTGTACGTGTCCCGAGTACGCTGGAAGTCTGATCACGCCTTGTTACTACTGTTACTGATATAATTCATCTTCTTATTAGTAACATATTAACTGACACAAGAAGAATGGTATTATAATAGCTCTTGACAAAAAATACGAACTTAAATAAGAATTAAAACTTTGACCAAAAGTTTTTTTTTTGAATACATGCATTCAGTCCAAAACTTTATAAAGACTTCATAGCCTTACATCAGTTATCTGTTTTTTTTTTATTTTTTTTTATTATAAAACTGGTAAGATTATGCAGCTTAAAAGGACACAAGGATTAGGTTGTCTCAAAGACTTATTAGTCCATTCAAGAAGACATCGTGTGCTCACTTATCTCTAGTAGGTTTTACTGTTCATTCACAAAGCCCTAATCATTTTGTCTAGCTTTCTTTTAGAATGCTAATCTGAGTGAGAGAAAAACGTAGTGAAGTAAATGTAAATACCCCTCACTTAAAATAAAAGCACACACATATAAATAAATCATAATCACATATATAAATTATAACTGAAAAGCAAGTTAAGTACATTAAAGCACAAGAATATGATACACTGGATTATCACATCAACTCTTAAATTAAAATACGCCAACATCTATAATTTCACTGGAACTTACATAATTTACTGTGCCCTTTGAAAAGGTGTGGCACCGGGTCTCATCAATCCTAATCCTTTCAGAAATGGATGAGGAATTTTTAGTTTTCTATAAAAGGAAACTCCTGACATGGCTATTTGTCTGTCAGTCCGCACTTTTTCTGTCCGCCCTCAGATCTTCAAAACTACCGAGGCTAGCGGGCTGCAAATTGATATGTTGAACATCCACCCTCTAATCATAAAATACACCAAATTGCAGCCCTCTAGCCTCAGCAGTTGTTATTTGATGTAAAGTTAAAGTTAGCCATGATCGTGAGTGTGGCCCGCTATAGGTGCCACCAACACAGGCCATCACCGGGCCGTGGCTGAGAGTTTCATACAGCATTATATACTGTAAAGAAAACTCGATTTGGGCGAAGAAACTTTGGCGCATTTTTTACTTGTTACTATACTCTGTTTTTTTTCATCTGTCCATCCGCCTGTGGTGTTTTTGTATGGTAACACTGCGGCCCGGGCTTTAGATAGTTACATTCATCAACATTCAACGATTATAATAATATCCTATTTCGAATTTCAACGGTGTAATTCGCATATAGTAAATTATTAAAACACTTTTCAGTTGCAAATGTACACCCAGATATCCTTTTATTTACCTAAAACTTACAAATAGCGTAACTATCTAAAGCCCGGGACGCAGTGTTACCATACAAAAACACCACTGGCGGATGGACAGATGAAAAAAAACAGAGTATAGTTTCCGATATGGCTGCTCAACAGTACAGTCGACTAGCCACCAAGTGCACAATTCACTGCTTGGGTCAGGTCGTTTTCTTCGAATCGGATGGAACTTTGGTCTCAGCTGAGTGAGGCAAGGTTGCAACCACTGCGCCACACTAGACAAGTCTACCAAGCAAATGCCAATAAAACCGAAGATGTTGGGGTTTCTCAGTTAGCGAAGCTGTAATGCTACGTCATTACATCATATTTTTCTAATGAAACTACCTTTCAATTATTATTTGTTTACAAGTGTAACTGTATCTTTTATTGGTATATCGAGGTATTTAAGTGTGTGTCCATTAGCTTTAGAAGTATTGTCCACAAGGGAATTCCAAGCTGTTTAAGCCTGCTTGTTGAATTAAAGGCCGGCTTGGGTTGTTTCCTCCGAATAGGTGTACATTTTGAATAATAATATCAATAACAATTAAAAATTGCTAAGCCTAAAGACTTTCATTGAAAGACGCAATGCAAACTGTAATAAAAAAAATATTTGCATGTCAAAAGAGTCTTTTAAATCATTTATAAGCAGGAATAATGATTTGCTGAATAATATTATACCTAACTAATCAAACCAGATCCAACTCTTGGCAATTCAGAGTTAAAAAGGAAAGGTAAGGGGGGGGAGATGGGGGGATGGGGGGGGGGGGGCGCGGTGGTGGTACCACATCAGGGCGGGAGGGGTTGGGGTTATAGGGGGGTGGCAGTCCGGGACAGGATTAACAGAGTTCATTAGAACGATCTGATTTGCATAATAACCGGTCATGTTTAAGCTCAATGACTAAAGGTTCTCATGGACTCAGGACTAAAAAACGACGGAAAAGATGCAACAAATTCCATGGGGGCAGAGAGAGAGAGAGAGAGAGAGAGAGAGAGAGAGAGAGAGAGAGAGAGCTTCAATTCCCAGACAGAAACAGAACTACTGTGTTGCAGCTCCAATTCCTGATGTAACGGTCTATCTGGAATGGAGAGAGAGAGAGAGAGAGAGAGAGAGAGAGAGAGAGAGAGAGAGAGAGAGAGAGAGAGAAAATACTGCGAGTAACTGAAGTTAAAACCATTAACGGTCATCGAAACCGAAACAAAAGCAATTGAAAACTAGTTACGTATAGTCTTGCTAATAACCTTTCATCCACAAATATTAACAGACAGAGAGAGAGAGAGAGAGAGAGAGAGAGAGAGAGAGAGAGAGAGAGAGAGCCAACGCTGCTCTGTGCTCTGTTGAAATTCTCCCAAGAGCGAAGCCCTTCCTGGAAGTTCAGCAAATCTTTTCCCGGTGCCGAGCTAAAGGACTGCGGATGACTGCGTATAATCCTCACAACAAACAAAGTCAATGTTTTATTTACTAAGTTTAGCGAAGGAAACGTTTCATGGAAGGCGCCTTTGGCTCTTTTGTGATAATGCATTTTGATTTGGGGAAAAATAGAAGTCACGATACCGTGTGGGAATAAATGGAAGTCGATGCTTAAAAAAGTAAAGCGGCAGGAGGAGTCGTTCGGTTATCTGATGTTAGATACAATTCCTCGTAATGTCCAGAATAACCTACCACTGGCTTCTTTTATTCTTGAAGTGATTCACACCAATAATTCTCCTGATTTGCTTAACCTAATTACACTGAAATAGCCTATTAATTTCTAAATATTATCCAATATTTTGGGAGATGATGTCAACATCATAAATTCGTTTACTTATGAAACGAATATCTGAACTACCTAAAAGGAAAAAAAAATAGCACGATGATTACCGAACTGTAAAATAAATGTAAAAAAATTTTACGAAAATGGCAAGTCAAGGTCGAAACACTCAGTCCCATTCAGAAGCTTTGAACAACATCGTGACTCCTATCATTGTAAAAAGACCGAACCACATCCAAGCAATAATGCAATCAATTTCAACTACAGAATCTTACTCGATCATTCATCTCTTCAAATCTGCTTCGCTATCATTAATATCTCCTTTTCGTTTTTAACGAATGTAAATATATGAAAAATATCTTAGCTAATTGTTAACTGTTTTCCTTATATTCATGCTCAATATCCCTAACTGAATTTATACACTGTTAATTTTATAATCATATACTATCAACACACACAAATCCATACACACACACACACACACACACACACACACACACATATATATATATATAGATATATATATATATATATATATATATATATATATATATATATATATATATATATATATATATATATATATATATATATACACATACATATATATATATATACACACTCGTTTGTGTGTGGGCGATCAAACGCACACACACACAACAAAACTTTGTTTTTGTGTGTGATTGTGCACGACGGTAAACGGGAGAAAGCTCCCAAAAGCAACTAGATATACGACTGAATCAAATAAATGCAACATAAATACACCCGGCCTCAGTAAAGCACACGCGCTTTCAAGAACGTTGAAGCCCAGGCTCTAAACATCCGTTTCATGAATAAACCCGACAGCTTAGTAAACAAAATCAGGAAAAAGGTTCCAGATATATAAATATGGACTGCGTGATCAACTATCGCCGCCCTGAGCTCGATTCTGAAAATAATGCCTCGTGCCGTGATTGCATTAGCGCTTAAAAATAGCGCCACAAAAATAGTTCAAACACGACGGTTCTCACGGTAGCAATGCAGTACGGTCAAGATCCTTTCATTCACTCGACTAACAGTGGAAATCAAGTTTCTCTTAATAGCGATCACGACTGATTCTATGCAACTGCGCATCATTGCTTTTGGGCTGCACTCAAAATACGATTTAAAAAAAGAACTTGACTACTCTGGGCACTTAATAAAAATTTTATGAAACGCACTTTGAAAAAAATGCAATGCTCTCTCTCTCTCTCTCTCTCTCTCTCTCTCTCTCTCTCTCTCTCTCTCCTTTCATCTTCCTCTGACCCACTTCCCGAAGAGATCATAAAACTAAAAGCAAAATAATCCCTTTCTCTAGAAGTTCTCCTTTCTTTCCTTTCCACCTCCTCGCCCGTAAATTCTTATTGCAAGACCTTTGATCTCGCCACCGGCCTCCAGGAAACAACTTCGGGAGGGAAAAATAAAAGGAAGGAAAAGCGAAGGTACGAAGGAAAAGAAAAAAATAATTCGGAAAGCGAAAATGAAAGAATGAAAGGAAAATGCACACACATGAAAATACGAGGGACTAAAAATGATAAACTTGAATTATTATTATTATTATTATTATTATTATTTTTTCAAGAAGAAGAAGAATTAGAAACCAGACACAGGGAACGATGAAAAGGAGAAATTAGAAGAAACAATACAGCGAGTGGAGACAAAGCACAAGAAATCCATCAAAAATCATGTCCTGTGACGCCGAAATATCTGGAATATAACCACCTGAAATATATATATATATATATATATATATATATATATATATATATATATATATATATATTATATATATATATATATATATATATTGCGTGTTTGTTTCCTATTCAAATTTCATAAATAACTTACAAGACTGACTTAATTAAACATATAGAATAGCATATACAATTCAGGTAGAAGACCAAGCATTGGGATCTGCGAGGTCATTCAGTGGCGAATGGGAAAATGAGAGTAAAAAGTTACAAAGGTGTAAAAGGAGGAAAATCTCGCAGTTGCACTGCGAATCAATGATAAATACGGTGGAAAGAATATGAAAGGAGATACAGTAAAGAAAGGAAAGGGGTTGCAGCTAGGTGCCGAAAGGAAGCAAACATATAGATGAATTATGGGCCGGCTTCAATCGCAATACTCTCAGAGATCATAAAACTAGAAGCAAAAATAATCGCTTCTCTTTCTCCTTCCTTTCTTCTCCTACGTCCCTTGCGCCCCTTTGATCTTACCGCCTGCATCCATGGAGCGTCTTGTTGAAGGAAATAAAGGTCGCACATGAGGAAGCAACATAAATATAGGAAACCGGAGTTCCAAGAAATTCTTCAGGTACGACCCCCCCAAAAATAAATAAAAATGAAATAAAACAGAAAGCAATAAGACTCCAGGTGGTGAAAATAGACGAAAAAAAACAATAAGTGGAAATAAAAATAGGAACTAAACTACTTCAGTGAGTAGAAGTAAAAACAAAATTACACAAGTAACAAAATGCGCAGAAGTTTCTTAAGCGCAATAGTTTTCTGCACAGCGTATAATGGTGTATAAACCTCTCAACCAAGGTCCATGAAACTTCGTCCCACCCCCCGCCCATGAACTTTCAGCCAAGGCCTGGTGGTGGCCTGTGTTGATGGCGTGCCAGACGCACGATCCATGGCTAAAATTAACCTTAAATCAAACAAAAACTACTGAGGCTAGACTGCTGAAATTTGGTAAGTTTGATGGTTGGAAGCTGAATGATCAACATACCAATTTGCAGCCCTCTAGCATCAGTAATTTTTAAGATGTGAGTGCGGAGATAAAAAATGCGGACGGACAGACAAATAGCCATCTCAACAGTTTTCTTTTACAAAAAACTAAAACAGTAAGTGAAAAAAAAAAAAAAAAAACTGAACTACTTCAGTGAGTAGAGCTGAAATAACAGAAAACTAAATCAAGGAAGGAGGGTGTAAAAAAACAAAATTAATAATCTAAGACACGATCTGGCAATGCTTATTCAAAAATGAAATGCAGTGCAGAACAAAACTAGAAATAAAAAAAAAATTATGGAATAAAAGGACGGAACGAAGGTAGTAAAACCTTAAGGAAAGAGAACTAAAAACGAGAAAGGCCACACCAAAACTTTTAATAAGACTAGCTGTAAGACGCGGAGAGAGAGAGAGAGAGAGAGAGAGAGAGAGAGAGAGAGAGAGAGAGAGAGTTTTACAAATACTGCCTCAAAAGTTTGACTTAATACTTCTTTAACGATGCCCCGCCACCGACTTGTAGTGGTAAATACGCTCCGGGGGACTGAGTGTATTAAGAGACGAATTTCTCGAACGGCCAAGTGCGACTTATATGAGAGACTTATCCAAAGACTTATCCAAAGACTTCCGGAGAAGTCTTTGCGGCAAAACACAAGAAGTTTTAATGTGCCTCCCACAGTCTCACGACATCAAGTAGCCGGAGAGTTCCTGTTCGTTTTCACAGCGCTGCTGTTGCTGCTGCTGCTGCATTCTGGGAGGAAAATATCCCGCTGCTGTCATAAAGGGAAGGGGAAAATAAGAGAAAACCTTCTCTCTTTTATTTCTATCAAATCGAGTGTCTTAATTTTCGTTTACTCATTCGTCCGCATTTCAGTTGATAGTCAAAATTCGGGGTAAACGTTTGGATTGTTGTAGACAGCAGAAGCTGTAACGACTTACGTGAAATTAAGGACAATGATTTGGAATAAACTAAATCACTCAGAAATGAATAGAAGCTTATATACATATACATACATATATACATACATACATACATAACATATATATATATATATATAGTATATATACATATATATATATATATCCAATATATATAGACTTCAGGAGGGTCCATGATACACATGTTGTTAAAAAGGCCAAGTTTATTTACCAAAAAACGTTTCGCACTACTCAGTGCATCATCAGTCTGTGAAAAGTAAAAGACACAATAAAATACATTATTAACATAAAAAGAATTCACAAAGTAATTAAAATTTACAAGTTAGAACAATGAAAAGTAAAAGCATAAAAAGTACATAAAACAGGAAACAAAAAGAGACTACCAAAACACCAACCGTCCATAAGCAGGAGAGAAGAGGGAATGACATACAATGGCGTTCAAGGCCAGACGACAACTATGCCAGATACAAAGTTGCTGAAGAAGTATTACCATTGAGAGAGGGAACCAGTCTTTTGATATATAGTGTTTCTAAAGTTGTTAAGTGGTTTGGGTCCCTTACATAACCAATTATTGAGAAGTGTTGTTTCAGGACTTCGGTTTTACATAAGGCGGCATGATTTCTAATATTAGAAAATTCTGGCTGCTTGATTCTTTGGCCAGTGCGAAAGCTAAAACCCAAATGGCTGCAATATCTGACCTGCAGTAACCTCCGCGTCGATCCAACATAAGAGCCCGGACATCCAGGGCATGTGAATTTATAAACCACATTGGATCGCATGAAGGACTGCAGGCGATCTTTGAAATTAAAAAATGATCCTATCGTATATGGGTTGTTGGAGATAAGTTTTACGTTAAGACAGGGGATTTCTTGTTCAATTATTCGTTTGAGATTTAAGGAGAATATAGAGTCAGACATATACGGGATTGAGGCATAGAATAATTTTTTGGGAACATCAAAGTTGACTGTTGGAGGTTGTAAAAATTGTGTTAATAACTTATTGGTGATTTTATGAACTATATCTTGTGGGTAGGAGTTTATCTTGAAAAAGTTTAATAAAAAGACTATTTCCGTTTTTAGATATTGATGTAACAAGACATAATTCTGAGTTCACTACTTCTGTTTATAGAAAGCGGACATATACGGGCTTAGCCAATAACTACTATAGCTCTTGTCAATATTCTTTCAAACTTAATACCATCTACACCTTGGTCCATAGAGCTCTAAAATATTCTTCAACTTGGCAAATATTCCACAAAGAAATAGTATTTTTATTCAACTTTTTCAAGATAAACTCCTACCCACAAGATATAGTTCATAAAATCACCAATAAGTTATTAACACAATTTTTACAACCTCCAACAGTCAACTTTGATGTTCCCAAAAAATTATTCTATGCCTCAATCCCGTATATGTCTGACTCTAAATTCTCCTTAAATCTCAAACGAATAATTGAACAAGAAATCCCCTGTCTTAACGTAAAACTTATCTCCAACAACCCATGTACGATAGGATCATTTTTTAATTTCAAAGATCGCCTGCAGTCCTTCATGCGATCCAATGTGGTTTATAAATTCACATGCCCTGGATGTCCGGGCTCTTACGTTGGATCGACGCGGAGGTTACTGCAGGTCAGATATTGCAGCCATTTGGGTTTTAGCTTTCGCACTGGCCAAAGAATCAAGCAGCCAGAATTTTCTAATATTAGAAATCATGCCGCCTTATGTAAAACCGAAGTCCTGAAACAACACTTCTCAATAATAACAACTTTAGAAACACTATATATTAACACTATATTAAAAGACTGGTTCCCTCTCTCAATGGTAATACTTCTTCAGCAACTTTGTATCTGGCATAGATGTCGTCTGGCCTTGGACGCCATTGTATGTCATTCCCTCTTCTCTCCTGCTTATGGACGGTTGGTGTTTTGGTATTCTTTTTGTTTTCTGTTTTATGTACTTTTTATGCTTTTACTTTTCATTGTTTTAACTTGTAAATTTTAATTACTTTGTGAATTCCCTTTTATGTTAATAATGTATTTTATTGTGTCTTTTACTTTTCACAGACTGAGTAGTGCGAAACGTTTTTTGGTAAATAAACTTGGCCTTTTTAACAACATGTGTATCATGGACCCTCCTGAAGTCTATATATCTTGCTGACTGCAATATTATATATATATATATATATTATATATATATATATATATATACCACGACTTCAGCAAAAAATAGGAATATGTGACGTATTAATATGCTTATCAGTTATAAATTCCACTTCGGTATCTTTACTATCGAGGTAGAGCGAATTGGATATATTTAATAATACTTAAAGATTAATATTTGTGAATAAAATAATGTCACAATGACACACACACACACACACACACACACACACACACACACACACACACACATATATATATATATATATATATACACACACACGAGAGAGAGAGAGAGAGAGAGAGAGGAGAGAGAGAGAGAGAGAGAGAGAGAATGTGTGTTTTCATTTTTACTGACGCCCCTTGAACAAACACTAGTATTAATGCACATCGATGCTACTAAAATATGCAATGTCGGGAGAGCAACCTCATTTTCCAGCAACCTTATCTTCCTATTAAATACTCCAGTTGCATATATAGTTCGAGGGGGAAAAAGCATATATTTCCACAACCTGGTCTTATTATCTATACATCTCCACTTGATTAATCTTTTGGCGTTTTCTCTAAAAACTGTTTACATAACATACGTAAAAAGCGGCATGCATAAGGACAATATCCAGTTTTTTCACCGGTCAATATATAAAACGTACGAAAAAAAAATTGCCTTATGTCTGTTTCAATCGTTCTTCTTTACTTTTACATTCATAACTAATATTTAGAGCTACTTATTATGCAACTTCATTTCAACAACACCAGAATGCTGGGTCACCTTCAATTGCGTAAGATAATATTGTCTTTACCAGGCATCAAATGCACATTTGCTTTTAAATGATTCTCTCTAAAGTCACTAGCCACACCTCCTTCAGCAATTCACCAACAAACACAAAATACTCACGACCTTAAATTTCCCTAAAAGAAGTGTAGCGACAGACTAGTCACAAATAATCCTGCAAAGTCCTTGTCATAACCTCCACCTAGAAAAATCGTGTTCTATCTATTGAAATAATATCCAGAATGACCTTCCTCTATTTCCTTTACCCCGAGGTCTGTACAATAATCATATTACACGCACACATATGTATACATACGTATTATGTATATGTATATAAATGCACGAGCATTATATATAGACGTATGTATTATATATATAAACATACATACATACATACATATATATATATATATATATATATATATATATATATATATATATATATATATATATATATATATTAATATATTTAATATATATATATCAACAGGATGGTATAAAAGAGTAGTTACCTATGTATGTTTTCAATAAAAAATCATATAAGAAAAAACTGAAAGACAGTAAAAGATTCTTCACCATGGAGGCACACACAAATGTATGTGTGTGTGTATGTATATAGTATATGTATATATATATAGGTATATATATATATATATATATATATATATATATATATATATATAGAGAGAGAGAGAGAGAGAGAGAAGAGAGAGAGAGAGAGAGTACACGTAGGCATCATTTCTTTAGTTTGAACGTTTCCCCACTACGCAAATATATACACGTGCAAAGGCGTATGAGAAGAAACTATCGCGACCGCTGCGAACTCCCCTTCCGAACGCAGTACGAGAATCCTTGGGAAAACATCGCAGGAGTCAAACCTGACCTCAGATCATTATTGTTTTAGCATTGGGTAAATAGCGCGTCATTTCAACAATCAAGGGAAGGTTGGCGGTGTGTGGAAAACCCTGGCGTTCTTCCATTCAACCTTTGAGCAACCGCATTCTCATTTTAACTGGAATATTGTGTAGTTTCTTCCTCGTCGCATTGTCTCTCTACCACGCACACACTGAACTTTTTCTAATGATCAAATGATGACCTTAGTAAAAGGCATTTAGAATGACCTAAAGTACAATACCTAGTAGTTGGTTACAAAATTTATCAAGAAGTTTATGCCGAAATATTGTAAAATAGCTTGAAACACGATTGCATACACATCTATATATACATATGGTATGTATTGGTTAGGTATTATGTATGTAGGTATGTATGTAATGTTATTATATATATTATATATATCATTATATATATATATATATATATATATATATATATATGTGTGTGTGTGCGTGTGTGTGTGTGTGTGTGTGTGTGTGTGTGTTTGTGTGTGTGTACATATATAACGAATCATTTATCAAATGTCGCCCAATATGAATGTTTATGAACTTCACTGAAATCTTGAAAACGCTCCTGTGAGCAATCATTAAATCTCTTTTCAACTGAAAAAACAAGTAGGAGAAAATTTGCGAATATGAAAATAAACAGATCCAACAAAACTATTCACGAATCCACCCTTTCATTTGGGACTGTTCGTTGTCGGAAAGGGATAAATTTACCAAGACGTTTCGAGGGAGAACGCCGAAAATAATCACCACAGTTCTTTGGTCGAACCGACAGGCGGCCAATCGCGAACCTGTTCTCGATAAGTAGTTGAATGTAACGGAAACTACGACGATTCGTCAAGGGGCGTTTGGCCGTCTCTCAATCTGTCTGTTTCTTCTCGTCGGGAAACTAATGTTCTTTCTTCCCCTCAGTCTCTGAGGTCTTCTAGGATACCCGCCCTCTTCCTCTTGCCATTACACACACACACACACTCTCTCTCTCTCTCTCTCTCTCTCTCTCTCTCTCTCTCTCTCTCTCTCTCTCTCTCTCTCTCTCTCTCTCTCTCTCTCTCTCTTAATAGGTTAGCCTGGCTGCAGGCAATACCTTCACCGACTTGGTAATAATCTTTCTCCCCCATCTACTCGGTCAACCCAACTCCATATTTCTTCAGAGTATTTATGCAATTGAATAGGCGCTACTACTACTAGTACTACTACTACTACTACTACTACTATTAGTACTAGCAACAACAACAACAATAATAATAATAATATCAACACCACTCAACCCAGACCCTTAAATATGTGATTAAAAAAGTGAACTTGGTCTTATCAGGGATCACATGAATGTACAACTACAGTATAGAAATCTCAAGGTCTCACCAAATCTTGTCGCTATCATTTATGAACATGTTAGAATTTAAATTAACAGCGTGGAAAGCTTCCGGAAAACCTGACCTGAATTTTACAAATTTGTGATGAACGCAATTCTCGACTTGACGAATTCTGCAAAAGTTAGCTTAAACTAGACGAGCGAAAGCAAGATTGAGTGGATTTATTAACAGATTCCCTTAATCCTAGACCTCACTCAGACTGTCTTAATTACCTTCTTTTTTTTAATTGATACTTTTGCTTCTTGCAAGTCACATAAGAACAAATAATTCTAACGAACGAATTCATACAAGGGTGCAGGTGATGGAGGTTTTAATAAAAGACATTGGAGAAAGAAAACTTCTTACGTTAAGTCCTTCAGTTTGAGAAATTTTATGAACGATAACTATTGAAATACTTAATATTACTCTTCGAATACGAGACATCCTACTAAAACTCTGCTACATGACAGACTTACTAAATTCTTTAATTATAGACGACGTTACGTTTGCAATGGGCCAGATTCCATCCAAATCATACTAACTATGCGTAAAAAATGAACGGAATTAGGATTAATATCCTCCGATACATGACACCAGACCGCTCCTTTACCGAAAAGAGAAAACATCAATATTCAGATTAAAAACCCTTCAAAGTCTGGGACTTCAATGTGTAGTATCAAAAACCTCGTTAATGAGGAGGTTCTAAGGCTTCCTTCCCGGTTCAATCGTACTCTTTTTCTTCTTCCCCCTGAGGCCCTTAGGCTGCCTGTTCAGTTGGCTCTCTTGCCTAAAAACTATATCGTACTTAGGTGATTAATAGGTAATTAATTACAGGAAATGACTGCCGGCGGCTCCGTATATGTATGTATGTATGTAATGAATGGCATAGTTACCGTCTTACTTTTATATAAAATTCGAATTTCACTGATATATTGTTAATCTATATATATATATTTTTTTTAAATAGCAATAATTTATTACTGTGCCCCATTTTAGTCTGATTTAATGTATAGAATTTTAATCCTTGTTTTTAGCCCTGAAGATGGGATTTGTATCCCGAAACGTAGGCGTTTGGATGAAAATAAAGTTTTAAAAAACGAAAAAATGCTGAAGTTTCTGCTGGCCATACTCTTTTTATTATGTATGTTATGTATGTATGTATGGTTTGATATCTATATATTCTGGCTGCCTGTATATTATTAATACATACATAACCTACCATACATACAACATACATACACACACACAACACACCACACACACAACACACTATTATATATATATAATATACTATAATATATATATATATATATATATATTACTATATATATATATATAGATATATAGAGAGAGGAGAGAGGAGAGTTTTTTGAGAAGTAGGCCCTGAAGAGGATGACAAGAGAGAGACTGAGATATGGAACGATACCTTCCGAGAATGAATATATATATATAATTATATATAATTATATATATTAGTATATATATTATAATATTATATATTAGAGACGAGAGGAATTGAGAGAGAGACGAGAAGAACCGGAGGAGGAGGAGATAGACGAGAGAGAGAGAGAGAGCTAAAAACGAAGGGTAATAGAGCTTTTAAGCATTCGAGTGAATGACTTTATTGCGAGTGTGGTTGTAAAGCTTGGAACGCACGGATTGCAGAACTGGACGGTGCTGAATAACCTGTATACTTCTACTTCCCCTTGAGCTTTTAAAAGTACATCAACGCCAATATAACGTTGTTCGATGTATATATTACGGTAAATTCCATCAACTGGTAACTATGAAAGATTACCAATATAACCAGATGTCAATGCTGGCAAACCTGCCCTAACTTTACCTATCTGGAATTAATCCTATGTAAATTCGACGAATCTACTAAATCTATCAAAATGACAATACATACCTGATATTTGTCAGCATTTATTCATAATAATTACCGGTATCCATGCATGAATACGAATATAACACAGCCAACCTAGTCTATACAATTTCACAATAACAGAAAAACATTAATTACAACGCTTGCAATTAAAATGATATACGTATGGGACATGACAAATAAATCCATAAAACACTATTTCAAATTGTCAATCAAACTTAGGCTGTCAACCGATGGAAAAGGGAAATAATTTCTTCTGCTCTGGGTAATGAATTTTGTCCTCACATCCATACATTGCCTACTGTGTGGTTGTGCATGTTTCAGTATGTGAGCATCTATCTATCTATCTATCTATCTATCTATCTCTCTCTCTCTCTCTCTCTCTCGTCTCTCTCTAATATATATATATATATATATATATAGATATATATATATATTATAATATATATATATAAGAGTATAAGAGCCTGTTCAAATCCTGACATGCACTATATCTTACAGAAAATGAAAGGAGTGCTGGAGCAGGTTCAAATCTCTTATTTATCAACGTAAATGTAGCTCTGACTTAACCACATTCATTCGCTGCTGCTCAGCTATTATGGCAACCAAGAGGAAATTGCATTCTGGTATATGGTTACCGCGCTATTAAAGTTATTACAGCCAGGACTAATGGCATAAGCACATAAAAAAATCAAATTACTTGGAGATGGGCTGCTGTTAGGAAATATGAAATGTCAAATTTACTAACTTCACATTGAAATCAGATTTAACAAGCTGTTGGCAGAGAGAGAGAGAGAGAGAGAGATGGCTGTCTCTCCTACCCTCCCAATCCTTACCTGGCCAACCACCCCACCCCCCCCACCCCCCCACACCCCCACCCACCCACCCACCCTCCGGGCCAGAAAAACAGGTTGCAAGGGGGAAGGTAGATGTCTCCCCTACTTTCCCGTTATTCTACCGACCCAGCACCCACCCTGGGCGGACAAATAGGTTTGTGAGGGTGGGTGGCTGTGTCATGACTACTGTCACTCGGAGTACGACAAACAAAATCCACTCGGATTTTATTATTTCAGATAACTAATTGAGCTTTACATAACTTGACAGCCATAATCGCGACTCATGAAAAAATAACCAAACATTTCGCTATGAACTTCCGCAGCAAATTTCTGGGTGTCCGTCGGGATCTGCACATTAATTACAACTTCCCTTACCCTTCGCTAAAATATTTCGGTAATAACCCTTTGTAATGTTTCATGGAGTTGCTTTATTGGTTAAAATCTATGAAGTTAATTAAGGGGTAATATCCTAAAGAGACCTCTTTGCTTTTTTGAGTTAATTATATCTTACGTTTTTCATCTAAACAGTAATAAGGATATTGTCCAATCATTATGCAGCTAAGTTGTTAAAGTTTTCCTCTTACCTCAATTTTCAAGTCTTCAGAGTGGTTAAAAAAAATTCTGCGACACTCCGTCAAAATGGCTATCAAAGGGAATATGTATTCCATAACGCCACATAAATCTTTAACGCAGGGACGCTAGTGGACCATAAAATATACATAAAAAATAGGAAACTTAGTAATGGCGCTGCTTAAAATTTCATTATCTCAAATAAATGGAGAAGACGTACTAATCTTAGATATGCCGTGAATTATGTATCCATGTACAGCTAACATACTTCCTTGGTAACAGAATGACTTCTGTATCATAACTTAACGGTAATCTGATTATTTCACAGTCCAAGGCCTCTATGTAGTACATCCATGAAATAGCTGGCATTAAAAAAATTAATATCTTTATAGCCTTTTTATGGCCAAGAGTGCTCATAAAGTGTTTGAGCCATCCCACTCCTCGGCTCCGAAGCCACGGGCTCAAAAGAAAAGAAGTAAAGCTTGAGAGAACAGAGATGAGAATGCTAAGGTGGACTATGGGAATCTCGTTGCTTGAGAGATTGGAAAATGATGAGAGAAGAAGGAGAGCAGGCTTAGTCAAGATAACAGAGGTGATAAGAGAGTCACGACTGAGAGGGTATGGGCATGTGTTAAGGATGGATGACGAGGAGGGAGTGAAGAGGGCTTGGGAGGAAACTGTTAAGAGGAAGAAGATCGAGAGGGAGACAGAGAATTAGATGGCGAGATAAAGTGAAGGAAGATATGGAGAGAAGAGGTTTGGTGGAGGATGATGCTTTTGATAGAATGCAGTGGAGGAGAAGGCGCATCAGGCAACCGACCCCTTAATGTACGGATAGCGGTGGGAAAGAAGAAGATTCCTCAGCTCCAAAGCCCTTTACTTCCCCAGTGTTCCTCCTCTTCTCAATCGGTATACTAAATCCTTCGAACAATTATTTTCACAACTGAGCAAAACTTAACACAAATAAAATAAAATACTTTGTCTGAACTTCACGGCATGAACAATACACCCTTGACAACCATCTGGCCATCTATTGATGCTATTACTTACCGTTGCTCCTGCGTCAAGAAATGTCGCTTTTCTTATCTAAATTCACAATATATAAATTCGATTCGATTTTGCTATCATCTTGGTGGGAATATTGAAAAGAAAAATTATCACTGGTATAAGGGAGAAGAAAAGCGGAGAGAGACAGCGCCCATGGCATGACGAAGGTGGGAAAACCAAATCTGATCATTATTCCGAGAATTTTTATTGTGACTGAGCCCAAAAAGCAAGCCACCTACAAGACGTTTACAAGGTTTTTAATATAATCAAAGTATCTGGGAAACCCACTTAAAATGATTAACTAATATTACAAATTGCACTGACTTAATCCCGATCCTTGGAAATACGAGTCAAATGTGGCACTTAAAAATGGGAGATAGAAGCAAAAACGCAAACTTGAATACAACGAATCTTCCACCAGTTCTCTACTCCCGTAACACCGCCCACCCACCAACCAAGACAATAAAATTTCCCTTAATATACTTCAGATATTCAACATGCTAATTAATGGGCTTTTTCTCACCTCGTCATGAGAAGGTCTCTAAAGAAAATAGGGCTAACGGCAAAACTAAATCTTTAATTCAGAGTGCGCCGTGCGAAAACACACACCCACACACCCACACACACACACACACACGCAAACGCAAACCAATAATACAGAAAATATTATTTTCTCATATATCAAGAGCCTAAACTGCAGGAAGTCTGAAAACTAATTTCAGACGCTTTTAACATCCCACTGCTCGGCGCGCTTTAAAAATTCAGTGTGTCATTTATAATAGGTTTCCGATATCGACGTAGCTATCAAGAATATTGCCTGAAACCTCAAAGGCTGCATACGACACAGAAAGAAGCCTTTTAGGAAATTTTACCAGAAACTAACGCCTTTGTAGGTTATTTTCCACACTAACACTACTACTAATAATAACGCTAATATTAATAATACTATTACCAAATGGATAAAAATAAAAATAATACACTGCTACTAATAATAAAGCTAATACTAACAATACCATTACCAAATGGATAAAAATACAAATAATACACAAATTAGCTTTGATAACGAAAATGATAATGCTTATCATCAAGTGGATAAAATAAAATGAACAAAGGGAAATGATAATAAAGGAGAGGAAATTATAATGTTCATATTTTGGTAAAAACATATAGATGACTGCAATTACTATTGCTGGTCTTTCTTCATGGTTATTTAACATTATTATCAGTTAAATAATCATCATTATATGCACTATTGTCAAGCGAAAATATCTTGCAGAAATCCAGCCCATGATTTCCAGGTTGATCAACGTGGCCTAGGATTTTTTTGGCCAATCCTCGCTTGGTACTTGCTTCAATCGCCCGGCCAATGACTAGAATTATTTCATTAAACACGAACTCGATAACAGCCTACACTTCGATGTCTGTCCAACGCACAATAAGCCATACCATGCCACGCGAACTTTGCAATGGCAGGAGAGAAGCAACACAGCATTAAAGTCGAAGACAAAGCTAATAGGTAGGTTAGCAAACAGGCGGGAAGATAGGCAAGTTGCCACGAATGTAGGCATAGAGCAGCCAGGCAATACAGCTGTTGCCAAGAATGCATTGCCAGGCAATACAGCTGAATGCTCGTCTGATGTGAAAAGACAAATTTCCTCTCAATTCATACATTTCTTTCCCTATTTCAACACTTTTTCTCCTACAACTGACAACAGAACTCATTTTTTTGCAACACAAAATGTTTGTGGGGAACCTCAGTGGAAATAAATTGTTGTATGATTATACAATATACAAGTATTATGTAGAAATGCATTTTATAATCACGCTACGGTCACACAGACTACTTGATAACAAAACGAAATGTTGCACCTGTAAAAACACACTAGTTTCATTATTACTAAACCATATCTTGCAGCTGCACTTCACTACTTTACAGCGGACACACACACACACGCACAAAAGCGTAAACTATTTTGCAACGGAAACTATATTCTCCTGATCACCCAGGCAGTTAGGTTCAAGGTATATTCATTAGCTGCGATTTTAATACTGACAAGGGATCAGTAACGACGTAAACCACATCTTGCAGCAGCAAGATAGGGTTTAGTAATAACTTAATGAAACTCGTGTATTTTTATATGTGCGACATTTCGTTTTCTTATCAAGTAGTCTGTGTGACTATAGCCTGATTATAGAATGCATTTCCACATAGCACTTGCGTGTTGTATACTCATATAATAGTATCATTAATATTAGCGTTATTGTAAAGGGTCCACAATAATACAAAGTGTTAAGAGCCCGTGTATAACATTTGGGCTGAAGATCAACCCAGGGAAGGGTTCGAAAGCTTTCTGTAAAGTCTTAAATTATACACGGACTCTTAACACTTTGTATTATTGTGGACCCTTTACAACATTATTTATACTCTCGCGATAGAGAGTTTTTCCCTATTAGCGTTATCATTAGTATGAGTGTTAGTGTGGAAAATTATGTATTCATATTTAACATAAAAATCTGTCACAATATATATCGAATTCCATCACGAAATAGCCAATTCAACTGGACAATTTCACTCGTTCTCACGTGGCCATTGTTGCGAGGCTTTGATCAGGTTTGCGTTTTAGATCTCGGTACCTCTAAGGATGCGGATGGAATGGAATGGAATATATAATTTGGGCCAAAGGCCAAGCACTGGGAACTATGAGGTCATTCAGCGCTGAAAGGAAAAATGAAAGTAGAAAGGCTTGAAAGGTGTAACAAGAAGAAAACCTCGTAGTTGCACTATGAATCAATTGTTAGAAGAGGGTGCAAAGTAAGAAGGAAGACAGAACATGAACGGAGGTACAGTAAAAGGAATGAAAGGGGGTGCAGCTAGGGGCCGAAGGGACGCTGCAAAGATCCTAGTGTCCTAACAAGAGACAAAGGAAATGACTAATTTTGGAAAATAAAATTATCAGAACACATAGGGCCTAAGGCCTAAGCAAAATAAACATCAGAAATTTGAAAATAAAGATTAAACGAAGTACAAGAAAGAGCAACCCCCCCAAAAAAAAGTGAGACACTGGACATCAAAGAAAATAGAATGCATCACTCAGTATTCTATATGGAAACGTTCAAGATTGCTCAAAGTTAAAAATAACACAAACTACAGGCATCTATTTGTCTGAGTCATATTCAAACTAGATCTAATAAATGGAAACCAGAACTGACAAGATTCAACACCAGCCACAGCGGGAATTTCCACACGTCGAAGATAACCTCACACTACCAGCAAAAGTTGCGAATGGTACTACTTCCAGTCAATCAAAGCGTGGATGTGATAAAAACGACGGACACACTTGATTGTGTGTGTGTGTGTGTGTGTGTGTGTGTTTTTTAAGGAGTCTCCTTGGATTGACTAAAAGGCATCCATATCCATGTAACTACATGTAGCGGTGAAAATTTAGATTTTACACCTGTTTATCGCCTGGAGACCAGCATCAAGAATTTGTTATTGTTGTTGTTAGTTTTGTAAATTTATTTTATTTAATTTTCTGAAAGGTAGTGACCTATGTGACCTCTGCTCCTTGTTAGTCTGCACTGCAATAAGCCGTCGATTCAAATCTTGTCGCAGTTACTTAGTCTCCCCAAACGTAATCTAAAATGTGTGATAGCTTTAATGGTGGTGGCTGAGAACGGACCGGCAAGTGATGTAGTAGTCAGCGGTGGAACAGATTGAAAGCCACAGAAAATAACACCTCACTGATTACTCATTCTCCTCGTCCATTACTCCTTCATGATTTGCTATTAATAACGGAGACCATGCTTAAGGCATTTGAAAATTTAATGCTTCTCGTTACATACAACTCGAAGATTTCTCTTATGCGAGCCTTAAAACACTATAAGAAAACTACTAATGTCCGTTAAAATTTCCTTAGTGACACCGGTTCCACATCTTTTGTTTTCCCCAGTTCTTCATCATTTACAAAAGATTAGCGTGAAGTGGTGGGTTCCTTTTTCCTAGCAATGGCAATCATGAGTAAGACCATCTTAGGAGATATCCTATTTGGCCATCTTAAAAAAACATCGATTTTCAAAAGAAAATTTTCGCTGGCACCTTTCGTGCTTGTAACATTCGACGAAGTATTACGCAAGGCTTTAAGGGGAACGTTACCGTTCATATTCTGATGACCTGTCATGCTACACGGTGGTCCGAAAGTCTTGTTACCCTTACCAAAAGTACAAACAATAGAGGTAAAAGTATTGCAATAATACAAAATTCATATCCTGGATTCAGTTTATTCACTGTAAGAACAATAAAACGAAATAAGAACACTTAAACAATAGGAGAACAAGTAATATAGTAATAGAGAAGATGTACTGGATTCAGTTTATTTCCTTTCAGGGATCTGAAATTAAAAAAAACAATATTAGGACAAAAAATCGCGACAATTAAAATAATATTTAGGGGTAACAAGAATAAACTGAATCCAGGATATGTATTTTGTATACTGCAATACTTGTGCCTCTATTGTTGGTACTTTTTGGTTGAGGTAACAAGACTTTCGGACCACCCTGTAAATTGCCAAATGATAGAGGCCTTTTATGCCATATTTTTGAAAGCTTGGCCAACCTATCTGGCACAGTTCTAGATATAATAATATTTCATTATTTTCTTACTTTTCTCAACAACTGTTATGTGCAGCTTGATTTGATCGTTTTTATCTATCTGTAAATTTCCCTGATATTTCTTTTGTACATCAAACAATCTCCTCAACTTATGTATATCTCTAAATTTTACTAACATTTATTTTGTATAACTGTAAATGTATTTAATACTAATTTTTTTTTATTTGTAAATTCCCATACATTTGTTCAGTATATCTAAATTTTACTAACTTTTTTGTATATCTGTACATTTATCTAACATTTGTTTTGGATATTTGTAAATTCCCATATATTTGTTTGATATACCTGTAAATTCCGCCCCCCCCCCCCCCATTTTTTTTTTTTATGCAAATCTGCAAGTTTTCTTAACATTTGTTTTGAATATTTGTAAATTCACATACATTTTATTATATATGAAAATTTTCCTAACATTTACTAATATTTGTAAATTTACCTAAAATTTCTTTATATTTGTAAATTCCCAAACATTTGTTTCGCATACCTGTAAATTTTCCTAACATTTATTAATATCTGTAAATTTACCTAAAATTTCTGTTTTGCATGCCTGTAAATTTTCCTAAAATATGTTATGCTTTCTTTTGAAAAAAAAAAAATGGACATCCAAAATTTGAAAACTTGGTTTTAAGTTACTTTCTGGCTGGCTCCTTAATGCAAGTTGAAGTTGAATAATAATGATGACAATGCTATCCGATGATGAAAAACGCAATGAAACTTAATTATATATAAAACGATATCCTACCAGGAATAAATACAAAACTGCCTTAAAGACCCAAAGTGATCACGGTTCGTCGAACCATTCAAAACCGAGATGTGTCTGAATTGTCCAAAACCTCATGAAACCAGATCTTCAGAAATAAGACAGCTTATGCAGACAGCCACATAAACAAACTGAAGCCCTGCGCGGAGCTAACCTAATATGACACCTGTCCAGGACTAAATTGGAGTTCGCGTAATAAACGTTCGAGTATATATTCTGTATCTGCTGACGGCTGCTGCTGTTGCTGCTGCCTCCTGACGAGGGAACAAGGTAAGAGGAGGTTTCGTTTCTAAAGTCAATAAAGGTTTATCATCACGGGACGAGGGGAGGGCGAGAAGGGAGAGGACGGCGCACGAAAAGGGAGAAAAGGGGAGTTGCTAGGGGATGCATGGAGAGAGAAAAGAGGATACAAAATGAAAGAACATACAACAATGAATTGCCTTCAGGGTATTAATGCAATTTCTCTGTGTATGCCTTCCTCTCTCTCTCTCTCTCTCTCTCTCTCTCTCTCTCTTATAGTCCAAGTGGGAAAGAATAGAGTTGGTTACCCAGTGCGTGAGAGAGGGACACTTACTTTGGAATTGGTGGAGGGAAAAAATAAATAAAAGGAAAGCATAAAAAGAACAACGGAAAAAGTCGGGCAACAGCCATGTCCTATTTTTGGTATATCCTGAGGCTTCTGATTTAAAAAACTTGAAAGAAATTCTATTAAGACTCCCAGCTCTCTCTTTGTCCATTTACTCCCCCCCAAAAATGAAGACACGTTCTCAACGGTTGTCCTAACTTCATTTTGCTAATATAAAACACGGAGCACTTCAGCAACAAGTCTTGAAGTTTCCAGTGAGTTAAAGGAGCCTTTCTTTCTCACATAGAGAAATCTCACCTCATTTATCAACGCCTTCCTATTAGAACTCTTTTGTTTTTGTACTCAAGACTACGTATATTTTTCCGAGTTTAGTTATTCAATTTATTTACTATCAGCGGCTGAGGGTATTTTCAACATCGTTTTCCTCCCATAATTAATAAATAAAAGTTTGTTACTGTGACCATTTACATCGCCAAATTACATCTTTCTTTTTAATCACATTTTAAAAAAAATCATTATCCTTCTGTGATGTGTATTCTTTTCTTTCGATATTTTCTTCTTTATAATCTTGTCAGTGGCAGTATTCATTTTGTCTACTCGCAGCCATCCCCAAAGATTTTAGATCCTGAAGCTTATTTTTATTTCTTTTAGCATCTGCACATATTTCTTGCAGATCATACATAGTTTTGACTGTAATTTTTCACTTGGATGTTTCAAATGGGCTTTCGCCTGATGATTTCCTAGATTACTTTTTCACTACTCAATGTTCAGATTACATCTAGTAACAACAGCATCTAACCTAAGAAGGAATTAGACTCCCTATAACTATTATCTGAACTGCATTAAAACTTGAGTGGTTCGATAAGAAAAAGATACCTTTAAAACGGAGGACAAAATGAAGTAGCAAAAGTACATATGGAATGACCACTTACAGCTCCTCGTACAATTTACTCTTCCAAGCTATTTGTAATTCAGTCCTATTCACGAAACCTGGTTCCCCTCAGCAGATTGCCATGTACTTTTTCTTTTCTTTTTTTTCAATCTCTCATTTTCATTTCAACCCAAAAATCTTGTTCAAAGTATAGTAAATTACAGCTTTCTGCTTCATTCATCTTTCATTTCCATCACAGTCCACAAATTAATTCAACTCTCTCTCTCTCTCTCTCTCTCTCTCTCTCTCTCTCTCTCTCTCTCACATTGAATAAACTTTCTATCCATGGAGGATTTCATGCAATTTCCATTGCATGGCCTTTTTTTTTCAATTTCTCCTCTGATTTCATGTCATGAAGTCCCTCTCCCTCTGACTGTTTTCCTTGCGGCCATTTTTGAATCCCAAATCAACAACTCTTTTGTCTGAAGTCCCCTGACCCCTTCTCTCCCACCCCCTCCCCCCATCCCAACAGAGGCAGAAAAACGGAAAGCGATTCCGTGGATTCTACACGTGTTCTCTCTCTTATTTTTACCACTCTATTTAAATAATTTAAAATTTCGTTGGCCATTAACACATTTACCATGGCCATATTTCTCGTTGACACTTATCTGTGACCTTTACATTGGACTTGTTTACAATCTCTCCCCCCCCCTCTCTCTCTCTCTCTCTCTCTCTCTCTCTTTATATTTTACTCAATCAACTTGCTCTTAATACCAATATGGCTGCCGTTATCTCCTTGAAGCAGAAAATAAAAAGAAGGAAATCAATTGTTTAATTTCCAAATTCTCTGTTATTTTCATACTGAAATGTCTCTCACTATACAATCAAAATGACTAGTTTTCTTCTCTAACTCATGGCTTACCTCCATTCCATTCGCATTTACTTTATTCAACGTTTCCTTCATTTGCGTTTCCCAGTCGCTCTACTTTACAGTACATTTATTTATCAATCTATCGTATCTTGTCTTCTTATCAATCGCCGTTAATTTTATATTCTTTAATGTATATCACAATTTCCTTTACATCATTTTTATTTTACAGTGGTATCTTTTATATATCTGGCCATTTCTTCCATATACATACATACATACATACATACATACATACATACATACATACATACATACATATGTATCTATCTATATTTATTTACTTATGCATTAATTTTAAAACTAGTTTTCTATGTTTCCCTCACGCTCTCTCTCTTTCTCTCATGATGGCTTTGCCAACAATGGCTATTTTCACTGCTATCACATCTCTCTTCTCTCTCTCTCTCTCTCTCTCTCTCTCTCTCTCTCTCTCTTCCTGTGCCTGTCTTCCATTTCATTCCCTGTACATCAGCAGTGCGGCCTCGACCTCTACCCTGGTTAGGAATAATTACATTTACATACGAGTTCACTGCGGGCCCCTCACTCACGCTCCCCGGGACAGGGTTCACAGGGGGGCGTAGAGCCCCCTGTCAAAACCCTCAAGGCTCAATCATCCCTGCCTATCAGAGGGAATCTCGCCTATTGCTCGTGGATGAGCGAGCGAGTCCCTTTCTTTTCCCCAGTTCTCAGATATACCTCAGAGGCCATCGGAAAGTGGGTATGTGAAATCTGTCGGCTCTTGCCATCTCCTGAGAAACACTTCAACCCTCCACTAGTCTTTCTTCTTAACACGAATAACAACACCTTTCTCTCGAACGAAAACCAGACAAGAAATAATGGATGGAAACTAAAGCTGAAGAGATATAACACATCTCAAGCCGGAACGTCTTCACTTACAAGATGTGTGGCACGTGAAATAAACTGCCACCAGAAGTTGTAAACAGCAAGTGTAGAAGAGTTTAAAAGAAAGTTAGACAAAATCATTTGAACACTGTGAATGAACAGTATAACCTGCTCCTAGAGATAAGTGAGCACACGATGTCTCCTCGGATGGACTGACAAGTCTTTGAGACATCCTAATCCTTGTAACTCCTTGTAACGCACTAAATCGCACTAACACTATTACACACATCAGGTATGCATTCATACATAAAAATCAACCTCTCTCTCTCTCTCTCTCTCTCTCTCTCTCTCTCTCGCAAATTTATGTTGTTTGAGTTCAGAGCGTTATCATCCATGGCACGTGATTCTCCAACCCCTTTTAATGAAGTATCTGGCCTTCCCCTTGAAGTGACTATTATCTCATCTAATGGGATGAAACCATTCCGCTGCACATCTATGGCACAGCAATACTGCGCCGCTAAGGCTGTTACGCTGCAGAAGGCATTTCGATAAGAGGGATGGAATCTAATTGAAGTTCATGTAGGGATTTAATAATCATCCGAAATTAAAGAGAGCTCAGATTCAGTTAGTAGTTTTCCTCTATAATATCCAGAACATAATGTGTTCTTCAGAGAAAATGATCGTTTTTCGCACATAGGCGTGGTTGCATGCACAAAACTATGTATAAATTCGTACTTGGGGGGAAACTGTAAATTAACGGGGATTTCTATACGTTCTACGTATAATAACAGACAAAACATGAAGTCAACTGGAATGAAGGACCGAAATATTTTCCTTTCCTTTTTCAAACCCGGATTTTTTCCTTCGTGACAATACTATGTGTATGAATCTTCACTTGCAAATATTCTATGCCCAGGAAAATAAAAATATTAAAGAAAATATTAAAGTCAAATCATGTCCCTGATGAGAAGCCACAAGAAACAAACGGTAAACGAACACAAGACAACCTAAAAGACAAAAAAAAGATACTGATAATGATAAGCAAAAGTAACATAACAAAAAAGGGACATAACCTCCTAAAAATATTTTTCCGGCCGGAACTTACCATCACTTGTCACATCCTCGTAGCTCTACTCCAAGACCTCGCTGGCAACATTATCTAACGACACTGCTGATCACCATCTTACTTATCATAGCCTTAATGATTACGGTGCCTCCAGTAATATGATTTTGGGAACAGCATTGCCTTCGATAATATTACAGCGTAACAAAGTTAGCGTGGAGAGACCTTCTAGAATCCTTAAAGGCACTAAGCTACGTTCGAATGTTTTTTAAACCTCAGTTTCAAGAGGCCATTATCTCATGAATAATGTAATGCAATTGCTTATGGAAGCTTAGATTATTTTAGGACCTTCATACCTTCGTGTAATGCTCATAACCATTTTCCACTCCGGGCATAACTTGAAATTGCATTCATTAGTGACAGAATTCAATATTCTTCATCCAAACTACTAGATGAGCAAATCGCTCACATAACTTAGGGCGAAGACGACCCCGAAGAAGTGCATTTCTATCGTTATACAGTTCTTCTGGAACACGAGGATCACGGAGCTCTGGGAACACAAAAGATGGAAAGAATCTCTGCAGCAAATGAGCTAAAATGCAATATTTTACTGTTTGTGCCTAGCACCCATCCAACGTCACAGTTGGCAACGTCAAAACTTACTAAGCCTTAAAATCATGGGGTTCTTTTAATTTCATGTTTCGTTCGCTCTTGTAAACCAGCAAGCATTGGCAACATGAGAGTTCATCAGGCAACCAGTGCTGGCATCTGCTGATATTATTTCCCTTTAAAAACTAAGCACTGAAAACTGCAAGCTTTAGACTCACGAATACTGCTAGCAATTACCACCACTGATATGGCAGAACACTTCCGGGAAAACTTCACAGTCCACACACAGCTGCTACTACTTGTCCTACTTTTTCTGATACAACTTCTACTGTTGCTCCTGCTTATTCTGATATAGCTACTGCTACTGACGCTGTCCAAGCTACCTGTGACACTGCTACGACTACTGGCGTTGCCCCTGTCTCTTCTGGTACCACAGCTGCTACTATTAATGCTGCTTGTGACAGAGCTGCTACTGCTGATTCTGCGCCTACTTCTTCCGACATAACTGCTACTGTCAATTGTTCATACTACTTCTCATACGGCTACTGCCAATGACGCTATTGTTCATACCCTTGTCATTATCAGTATAGTAGATTCACATCAACGGTGCATCTGATGTCTACGCCAGTCCCTTACGACGATCCTGATTGGCTGTTGATAAGCCAATCACAGGGCTCGAAACTCGCAGTCTCTCGAGAGAGTTCACGTAGGCAGCATGTGTGTTCCAAGCTCTCCTGAGGGATACTTTGAAAGGAGAGTGGAACATACATCCTGCCTACGTGAACTCTCTTGAGAGACTGAGAGTTTCCAGCCTTGTGATTGGCTTATCAACACCCAATCATGAGCGACGTAAGGGACGGGCCTAGACATCAGATGCACGGGTGATGTGAATCTACTATAGTACCCTTCTCACCATAGCTGTTACTAATCTGGCTACTGCAATCATCCTTGACTCCCGCTGTAATCATCGTCATAATTAAGAACAGTAATGAATATCACTATCTTTATAATGGATATCTTGTTTGTTTGTTTGTTTGTATGGTGCTTTAACGTTGCATGGAACCGGTGGTTATTCAGCAACGGGACCAACGGCTTTACGTGACTTCCGAACCACGTCGAGAGTGAACTTCTATCACCAGAAATACACATCTCTCACTCCTCAATGAAATGGCCGAGAATCGAACCCGCGATCACCAGGTGGGACGCTAATACCATACCAACCACGCCGCCGAGGCGCTTTATAATGGATATCAATCGTAATTTATGACCTGGAAAGCTTACATGCTGGGATAATAATAAGGCTACGGAGACATTTTACATGAGGCTGCCAGCAATGGAAATCACAAAACCACTCACATGAGGGGGAGAGATAGAAGCACTAGCAATATTCGTGTATTTGCACGTTTCAAACCAATACTAAGTAATATCACAAAGTAAATATGGACTGTTAAGTGGAATGAAATATAAATAAATCAGCTTCACGGAAAATTATTCAGGAAATGGGGATGTTTTCATTTATATAAACTATTCAACTTTATTTCATTTTAACTATCTCATATATGCAGTGAAAAAGTAGTATTTGGACTAAATCAGGGAATAGTATTCGACCCCAAATCTATGGGTATTCAACTCAGTAGACCGAGACAGGAAAAACATCAAAGTTTTGCTCGGTATGCAGAGAGAGAGAGAGAGAGAGAGAGAGAGAGAGAGAGAGAGAGAGAGAGAGAGAGAGAGAGAGAGAGAGAGAGAGAGAGAGAGGTTCTAGTAATAACCTTCATTCAAGATGACAACCCTTCTTCTAGCAATGGATTCCAGAGGTGCCAACGTAAGAATGTCTATCACCAAATACGAATAAACTTTCTGATGACTGGATTACCATTATTAAGAAGATGAACCCTATTCATATGGTACAAGCCAACAGGAGGCACTGACTTGAAATTCAAGCTTCCTAAGAATATGGTGTTCATTTGAAAGAAGTAACAGAAGGTAGAGGAAAAACAGAAGAAGAGACAAGTTACTAGGAAATAAAAAAATAAATTAACAAACTAGATAAAAATGGGGGTCAAATACAATGAGAATTGTTTTAGGGTATTAATGAGTTGCACCTTCGTTTGAAGTTCCATTTGCACGACATCCTCAGGGAGACTGTTCCACAGTCCAAAGGTGAGAGGAATAAAGAACCTCTGGAACTGAGAAGTTCGACAGCGAGGTACATTTACTGCATATTAGTGCTGCTGTTTAGCAAATCTGGTTTTGCTCTCGACAGGAAAAGGAGATCAGGGATCGATTGTGAATGTGAAGGATCTCTGTTAAAATACAATTTATGAAATACTATCGACAAACAAGTTAGACTTTCCGTCGATGGTCATAATTGCTAATGTTATGACCAGAAGCCTACCACCACGAACCACTCAATCTAAAAAGAAATAAAACTCTGGCAGAAGACGTCATCCATAGCGGAAAACAGTATTCTAGTGAAGGAAGGACAAATGACCTGAAAAAAGTCCGCTGATTTTATCAGTTATAAATATATGGGGCCTTAAGTACAATACCCAACTTTCGTGTCGTATTTGATGATATTTTCATTAGATGTTTCTCAAAAGTGACCTGTGACCCAAAGGTTACTCTAACAACACTAATTAAAACTTCAGACTCATTCAGGAGAGACCCATCCACATGACGAGACCTGGTAATCAATAGGTAAGGTTTTTGCTTTACTAGAGTTCAGTCATATACCACACCGACTACACCATTCACTAATCCACTCCATGTCACAACTGAGATGAAGTGCAGGCTCATTTCTCTTAAGTGAGGCTTTACTACACCCACAAGTTGCATCATCGGTATCCTCAACAATCTAATTTTCAAGGTCAACAACCATATCACTTGTATACACTAAAAATAACAGGGACGAAGAACGATACCCTGTGGAACTCCAGACGAAATAGGTCTCAGTTCGTTAAAGATTCCATAAGCATCACTCGCTGCTGCCTACCTGTAAGGAAATCTTGGAGTAATCCTAAAACATTCTTAAATCTATATATAAACAAGCCCCTAAAATCTGGATGCAAGATTTTAAAAAAGTACAATAAAAAAACCAAAGCGTATTCATATATATACAATGCTTAGGACCCAAAAATAACATCAGGGTGAACATCGCATACCTGAACAACTGAGCAATCAAAATATTCAGGTTAATGCTTTTAATCACTGGCGAAAACCGAAAGATTCCAGAACCTGTTTTTCGTCATCCAACCACCGCGAACTTCATCATTTTGCTAGATTTGTAAACAATTCCACACGAGTTATAACATCACTTTCATCTCTCGCTATCCCGTTAACATGATTAACTCATTAACATACGGTTTTAATTGCTTAATCTTGAAACAAAATTACCTACACCCTTGAGACCATTTTCTACCACATTGCAAAATTTCTACTCATTACTCACTTACAATTCTAAGTGTTTAACTAAATTACTTGTAGCTCTGAAATCCCTGTATATCATGATACAAGGACAAAATATAAATGAAATCACTATGGTGTTCTCATTTTACCATTTCATGGGTCCTACAAGCGTCTAAAAGTATAGTTATGGCAAGAACACATTCATACTACAAGCATATACACATGCACTCGAAAACAAACATATATACGTATACATACAAACATACATAATATATATATATATAATATATATATATATATATATATATATATATATATATATATCAATTCAACTTTTTAAGCTGGTTGCTGTTCTAACAAATTCAACTGATAGAATGTTGTTCAAGTGAATGGAAGCATGTCACAAACAATAGAATCATGGTATTTAAATATCACAGAACTACATTTGCCATGAAAACAATCTTGCCAGATCAGGCAATAATAACCAACAGCAGAGACTAACAAAAGGAAAATCATCATATACATAAAAAAGGAAGCAGATCCTCAATCTCATGGGTCACTTGGACGAAAATGTCAGCACAAAGCAAATCAAACTCCTTGACATAAAAGGCAGAGCGTCCCAATGCAAGCAAGAGGAACAACCACCAAACAACAACAAAAACTCTCTTTACAGAGATAATCAAAACGGGCACCCCAGCAACTTTGTTAACTCCAAATGCAACGGCATCCATGGCTCTCTCATTATGTGATACTCGATTGGAATTAGGGAAAGAGGCACTGGGGAGGGGGGAGGAGGGGGCAGGGGGGAGGGTGATGGAAGTATGATTATAGAGAGGACGGAGGGGGGGGGGATGAGAGGAAATGGGGGAAGTATGGTACCAGAGCAACGGGAGAAAATTACGGGAGATTGCAATGTTGGGAATACTACGCTGGAATGAGTATGGCTATATGGTACTGGATGAAAGGGAATGGCTGCTCCGGTGGTCCTGGATGAGAGAGAGAGAGAGAGAGAGAGAGAGAGAGAGAGAGAGAGAGAGAGACTATCAGGTCGGTAGCCATAAAACTGCGAGTTGAAAATGAACAGTCACCACATGGTGAAATAAGTAAAACGTTGACATCATGACGAGTCTTAAAGGTTCCTTCAGAAAACACCAAAGACCATTACCTTTTGATGATGTAAAAACCTTTCCGATAGAGTGACAACTCTCACATTTAATAAACGAAAGGGAAGCGCGCGCGCACTGCCTGGAGTAGTGTTAAAATTAACCTGGGACAAAGCTCCTTAAAAGGTACGAAGTGAAACAGTTTAGAACAGCAAAGCACGTAAACACATCGCTAGCATTGCTGAAGACTACAGGGAGCTATTTATTCAAACTTTCCCGAAAAAATGTGACTCCCGACAAAAGTTCATCCCCTACATATATCATATGTGAAAACATTAAACGAGAAATATTCAACGTAGGCGCATACGTACGAAACATGAATATTCATATGACGTGGGATGCCCTTAAAAATGAGCCAAAAAGAGTACAATAGACCTCTACTCATCAGACATGGGAATGGTCGTCCTATCTCTATTGAGCGCCAGAGCTGTGTATGTATGTACGTATATATGTATATATATATTATATAAGAATTTTTGTCACAGACACGCAGGACTTTTCCGTTCACAAAATTTAAGCCAAAAATGCCGTTTAAATATTGAATTCACTATCTTACTTATACCAATGAAATATGCTAATTCATAAGTAGTACATTATGTAAACAATCCACACACACACAGTTATATGTTTTGTATATTTATATAGATATATTATATATATATAGTAAATATATATATATATATATATATATTATATATATATATATTCTATGATATATGATATATGTCATATATTATGTATAATGTATAGAATAAGAATCTAATAGATATATATATAATATCATATATATATATAATATTATATATTATATATATAGTACATATATTGTAAGAAGCTAAAATTTGGAAAAAAATGAAAGTTTTTATTTTAGTGGGCTTCCTACAACATATTAGAACACGGGTACGGTGTTTAACTATATATATACATATATATATATAGATTATATATATATAATATATTATATTAATAGATTATATTATTCCAGATATATGATATATATTTAATATATATAAAATCGATATAATATTATATTGACATACCTAGCAATATATATATAGATTATATATATATATATAGTGTGTGTGTGTGTGTGTGTGCGTGTGTGTGTCTAGAATCATGTTGTATCCGAAAATGCCATCAATAGAATCGAAGTATAAACACATATAAAAAGGCAGCCTTCTAAAAAACAACAGACTCGCGTTTACTGCAGCTACAATAAGGTGCCTCCCACGACTGCAAGCGCTCGTGAGTTGCAGAAAGTGAAAACGAAGTTTGAGGGAGAAGAAAATCAGGATAAAAAATAAATAAAAGTTGGGAACCGAGAGAGGACACTTTGGGAAGATTCTTAAATGAAATATAAGGGATAATATCTGGTGTGGTTACTTGTTCACTATTTCTGATCTTGGTACAGCACATGAAAATTTTAGGTAAGAAAATTGGATAAAAAGTATCAAGATTAAACAGCTTTCGATCTGCATAGATATTATGATAATGATAAGTTAATTTCATATAAACATACTTAGAAAATGTAACAACAAACTAATTACTTGAAAAAAAAACATTGTAAACTGTACTACTTTAATATTGACACCAGTATGAAAAAACGTGCGTTCGTTTCTTATACATTAATATTCTTATATATTAATATAAACAGCACAAAAATGTCTAGATTTAGCTACGCAACAATTACAAAAAGGTTCCCCAGTGTCAAGTAACAACAAATTAAAGAAGATACATCTTTCATAAATTAATACGAAAACTTTTAAGTAGAAAAGCGAAATTTGCTTTTACGAATTAAACATTAAAAACAGATATTAATGTTAACGGCATAAAAATATCATAGGAAATCAATACTGCCGTAATACCTTCATAATGCAAAATACATTTCAATACAAATTGGTTGAGGCACAAAAATATAACAAGATCCTTCAGGTTTTTTTCATATTTTCCTTTCACTTCTCACTTAACTAAATTCCTCACACTTTCTTTTTAACTGGAAATAACATCATTCATAATCACATCTGCTATTGGAAATAAAATGTAACAATATTTAGTCATTTCTTTTGCGAAGAATGTGAATATCTAAAGGTCTACTGACGGAAAATCAGCTTTACATAAACCAGTTCGCTGCCTCCATTGGCAACCACGCGCTACAGATATTAATCACAATGCTTGATTGAGTTTCCAGGCTCCTGCAACATTTCCTGTCGGAAATGAACCTAATTTTTGTTCTCATTCTATTTAAGCTCTTTTATTTCTTTATTTAAACCTGAGTTAGATCAAGAGAACTATACACACACACACATTTATATATATATATATATATATATATATATATATATATATATATTATATAATATATATATATAAAGAAGCATACAAATGCAAAATATAATCCTCATACCAAAGATATCTTCTAGTATGACAGTTCTACAACTTCAATGATCTACTGAATCTAACAGCAGTCAACTATGCTAAACAACGTATGACTCCCTCCCCTGTCCCCCTTCAACCCTACCCACATCCACACCATCTCTCTCTCACACACACACACACAGGCAACGGCCAGTCGCTCTCCGTACAAAACAAAGACACCACGAGTCGGGTCGGAATGATGGACCGTCCCAAGCATGACTCGTGCTGATCTGCAGCTCATGATTTGTCGTTTCTGCATACGTCACACATCGCTTCCTTCCCTAGCTCGTAAACTATTGCGAGGCTGTCATTTATTCGGCTAAATGCCCTTTCGCTGCTCTTCGTTTACAGTATTTTATCTATTTCACCTTCAATTTTACTCAAAAGTCCTTTTTTTTATTTACATACAACCATACCATTTTTGTGGAGCTTGCTAGTTACATTAGACTGCACAAATTTCAAGGATAGGAACTGAAACTATTATATATATACATGAAAAAAGGTGACTTACGGCACGAGACAAAGGCACCGTTGACTTCCGGAAGTGACAGCGAAACAGGAGCCAGGCACAGATATTGCACCCCGGTAGGAAATAGTTAGTAATTATGAAAAAAATGAAACTCCTCTTCTTTTGCAACAGTGCACGCATATACTGCCTCCTCTTTCACTTGATCCACCTGTTCATGCAAGTATGACAAATTCATCATATTTTATCTCTTTTATGCAATCCCGTGAATGGTTAAAACACCTTCCTTAAATCTCGTAAAACAAAAAAGATCTAAAATCTCACGTTTCAAGTTTTCAGTTAAGCTGCAATGGAAAAACTTAAATATGGACTCAAAACCTGTATGCTGTACAATGTAAAGCTACTGGGACCTTTAAAGAAAACGCAGACAACACTCATTATATATATATATATATATATATATATATATATATATATATATATATATATATATAGATAAATATATATGCTGTATCATATATAAATGTATACTTATATGCATATCATATATATGTATAATCATATATTTTCAAGTATACCGTGGTTAAGCATGCCCATACAAACATCCCAAAAGAGCAAACCAAGCTCCTATTGAACTACCGACATCTTCCTCCTTCCAGCTTTGAAGGAGAATAAGCAGCGAAAGGCCGAAAGACCCCAACCCACTGCCTCGCCATCTCAAAGCTGCACATCAAATCTGCAAGTCTTTATAAATAAGCCGCAGCTCCTGGTTTCAAGGCTACTAAGGTAGGATCAAAATTATACCTCTGCAGGGATCATGCGTCCTACGCAATCGGGGCTCTTCTACTCTGGGGAGAGAGAGAGAGAGAGAGAGAGAGAGAGAGAGAAGAATCTTATACACGCACATGCACAAGTGATGTGAGGCATTGAGAGAGAGAGAGAGAGAGAGAGAGAGAAGAATTTTATACACGCACATGCACGAGTGATGTGAGGCACTGGCACAGAGAGAGAGAGAGAGAGAGAGAGAGAGAGAGAGAGAGAGAGAGATAGCTGACTACCCAGATTATACCCAGATACAGAATTATTTCCTCATTATTTTTGTCTCGCGAGAATAGTTTAAAAGAATAAAAATAACACATATTCTGGTTATGCGCAAGGGCATATTTGAAGACACTTGAATCAGTATGATGATGTCAGAGAGGCCACCTCACTCAAGATGGGGGAGTTAATACGCTCTCCATATACCATTCCAAAGCCTTCGAAGTACACCTTGAAAAATGAGATAATTGCGTCAATCATGGAACTCCTTCTTACACCTTTCTAACCCAAACAAAGATAACCTTGTAAAGCTATAAGCTTTCAAGACGCCCTTTTACATGCAAACACAAGACTCACGGGAACTCCGTTTCATTAGGTCGCAAATAATCCTTTTGATGTGTTGACACATCCTCTCTCACTCGTGCATGGTCGCATCTAAAAGGGCCAAAGGCGTTCAAATGGACACTAGTACTCAACGTGGTTTGCTGGGTTGCTACATTCTAAAATTCATGGCAAGTTCGAGGTGACTAAGGATTTTCTTTATAGCTATAAACCTTTGACATTTTCTATTACTCACTGGAAGAGAGAGAGAGAGAGAGAGAGAGAGAGAGAGGACTCCTCTTCGTGGCGGCTCCTCTTTAAGTTATTAAACCTAACGAAACATTTGATTATACCAGGAGACTGCACGAACACTAGATGCGTTCTACCTTTGTAAATTAGTTCCCCAATAGACAACGTGAGCGATTCACCTTTAAAACCTTTTCTAATCCCACAGATTGGCTGGATTTCCAAAGGTGAAGATCGTTAATAGAATGGAGGAAATCCGCAGTTTTGATCCCGTCATTAGTAAATTTTGTCTTCAAACTTACTTAATTGCTAATAATTCCACAGTGAATGCTAATTACTGACAAACATTCTCTGAATGTATGCAAGGCAAAGAAAAAATAAAAATAAAAACTGGAATATATACTATATACATATATACATACACAGATGTATATATATATACACACGTATATGTGTGCATACCCTACCACATCACACACACACACACACACATACACACACACACACATATATATATATATATATATATATATATATATATATATATATATATATATATATATATATATAAAACTAGTTGTTGCGTGAATGGAATGCGGAATGGCTGATGAAGAAATGAAGAAATATTATAGAAACTAATGGATGATTTTGAAAGTGTTCGCAAGTTGAAAAATTCTATAGTATATAGGAGGAGAAATAGAGTTATGAGTTAAATTAAAACTATGGAAGATGAAGCAATTGACGTTAATATGGATGGGGGATGATTTGAAGGCGGTTGACATTTGAAAGTATTAGGAATGAGAAAAGAGATGAGTCAAAGAAAAAGAGAGAGAGAGGTAAGTGAAGCATATTTGAGTAAATGAAACACAACTGCATTCCTCGTGCAGGTTTCCTTCATTTCAGAAATTGAATGGTTTTCCAGAACATCATGAAGTCTGATACCTAATGCACTCTCCAACAGAGACATGCTTGTCAGGAATAATAAATGTAATTATGGATTTGTAAATGAAATATGCCCAATTTACAGATCTTAATAATAATAAAAAGAAACTCAAAGGTAAGTATTAGTGAAAAGTTTACGGTTTGAAAAATATTCTTGGACATAATTTTTTTTTTTTTTATCTTTTAATCCTTGTTTTTCTTCTGAAATAACTTGAGAACTGACAAAACCTTTGGACAGATTGTAATTGAAAATAACTTATAACTACCAAACTGTAGATCCTCGCCTACAAAATCCAACTAAAATATGCGACGAAGTTACTTCGGCGCAATCGAGTTATCTAGACAGCGTATACTGCTGTATGAAACTCTCAGCCACGGCCCGGAGTTGACCTAAGTTGTTGGCACTTACAGATGTGGCATACGCACGATCATAGATAACTTTTACCTTAAAACAATAAATACTACTGAGGCTAGAGGGCTGCAATTTGGTAGGTTTGATGACTGGAGGGTGGAAGATCAACATACCAATTTGCAGCCCTCTAGCCTCAGAAGTTTTTATGATCTGAGGGCGGACAGAAAAAGTTCGGACGGACAGACAAATAGCTATCTCGAGTTTTCTTTGACAGAAAATTAAAAATATACCATAATGCAAAGTTTTAATTCTTATTCACTTATTTCTTTGGGATTGTGCTAAGAGTTTTCTTGCAGCTGGTTCATTGAAACTTCGTACAGATGATGGAATAATGCAAGAATATGAAAGTAAATAAAATATGCAAACCAGCAATTATGACTCAACAACACACAATATTAGAGCAAAAAGCATATAGGATGATAACCCATTCCTTCTATTAAACGGAACTATAGTAGATTCATATCAACCGTGCATTTGATGTCTAGGCCAGTCTCTTACGACGCTCCTGATTGGCTGTTGATAAGCCAATCACAGGGCTGGAAACTCTGAGTCTCTCGAGAGTTCACATGGGTAGGATGTAAGTTCCACCTCTCCTGGTGGATACGTCTTTCAAAAGTATTCCTCAGAAGAGGTGGACCATGCATCCTGCCTATGTGAACTCTCTCGAGAGACTGGGAGTTTCCAGCCCTGTGATTGGCTTATCAACAGCCAATCAGGAGCGTCGTAAGGGACTGGCCTAGACATCAAATGCACGGTTGATGTGAATCTATTATAGTGTATAAGTTTTATGGAGAATTCAACAGGAAAGTCTACACGCATACGACGTTCTTTCAACTTGAGAAAAAAAAGAAACAAGACTCCCTTCTTTATAGATCTATCAAAATGCTTAAGAGAAGTATGTGGAAAAGAGAGAGACGTTCACAAAAACGAAAGCTTTCGTAAAAAACTAAAGAAAAAATCAATGTATGTCACTAAAATTGGAAATGGACGTTACAGCCAGTTCAACAACACAAAAGGAAAAAAATAAGGAAAAAAAATAACTTGAAAATTGGGGAAATAGATCGCGTTGCAGTGAGGTTCAAGAACAAACAAACCCAATGGGATAAGGAATAAAATAAACAAACAACAAACAACTAAAGAAAAAAAAAATATGCCGCTGAAACTGGAAGTGGATGTTACAGTGAATCAAGAACAAACACAATGGGATAAGGGAAACCTTAAAAAAAAAAAAAAAAATCAGGACAGTGAATTCACGAACAAAACAATGGGATAAGGGAAACCTTAAATTTTTTTTTTTAAAATCAGTACAGTGAATTCAAGAACAAAACAATGGGATAAGGGAAACCTTAATTTTTTTTTTTTAATCAGTACAGTGAATTCACGAACAAAACAATGGGATAAGGGAAACCTTAAATTTTTTTTTTTAAATCAGTACAGTGAATTCAAGAACAAAACAATGGGATAAGGTAAACCTTAAAAAAAAAATCAGTACAGTGAATTCAAGAACAAACTCAATGGGATGAGGGAAACCTTCAATAAAAAAAAAATCAGAACATATCACTGCAATTGGAAATGGACACTGGTGAAATAAAGATCAGGCACAATGGGACAGCCTGACGAATGCTATTGATTTTCAATCAATCACCTTGAATCGCCCACAAACGGGGGAAAACGATTAAAAACTGCACCAACAGACAAACACCCACGTTATTTGGATGGACATCTCTCCCCTTTCAAACTCCCCCCCCCCCCCCCCCCCCCTACAGTAAGAATAAAAACTTCCCTTTACCTGCATTGTTCTATCTCTCTCGCCATTGTTTTCAACTCTTTCGTTACATTTTTCGTGCCTTCTGCTGCGAGACGGGGGAGGAGGAGGAGGAGGAGGAGGAGGAGGAGGAGGAGGAGGAGGGAGGAGGAAGGTGGCAGGAAACGCAGTAGTAGGTGCGATAGACCATAGGGGGCCATTTCCTTTTCAAGGTCCAAGCAATAGGCCATAATGGATCTCTCTCTCCCTCTCTCCTTCTGTTCTCCACAGAAGTTTTCAAGAGTTTACGGAACTCTGCTTTTGTCTGTGGCCTGATAGTGGAAAGGGGACCCGTCTGCGAGACCAGATGCAGATTTATGAGTTATTGTGTTGTGTGTCTACGTGACATGTGGCTTGAAAGAATGGCAGGGGGGGAGGAGGGGGAGGTTCATAACACTTCTATTAATCAGCGTGAGAAGAAGCCATAATTTTACCCTTCTCTTTGTTATCGCATTCTCTTCTCCATAAAACCCACCTCCAGACAAAGCACTCATTATAAACATGTAACTCAGCACCGCAGGAAACACTGCTCAATCGCATATGCATTAAAGGTAATGAAGCTTTCTCACTATCATTATGATTAATGCCTGTGCTAAAGGTAAACTGCGCTGCAGTACGTAAAGACAAACCCTGATATGAAAAAGACTTAGTGAAGAAGTCTTGACAGTAACACTTCATATTGCTAGACAAGAATGAAGTCGAAATAATCCACGACCCACATAAATAGTTCGGTATACATAATATATATACATATAATTTATCTATGGACTGCATTTGAACACATATACGCTCAAATTAAAAAAAAAAACAAGTAATTTATGTCTTCGGCGCAATCGAGTTTTCATTCCGGTGGTGGCCTGTGCTGTTGGTACCTGTAGCACTGCCAGAAGAACGATTATGGCTAACTTAAGTCTTAAATCAAATAAAAACGGCTGAGGCTAGAGGGCTGCAATTTGGTATGTTTGACGTATGGAGGGGGAATGATCAACGTACTAATTTGCAGCCTTCTAGCCTCAGAGACTTTCAAAATTTGAGGGCGGATGGACAGACGAAGTCGGCACAATAGTTTTCTTTTACAGAAAACTAAAAACAAATTTAAACACGCCACTAAAAGTCTTTCCGATCTGATACGATAAAAATTAAATATCGGAATACCCTTTCGAATGATGACTAAAGCTTCGACAGTTTTAAATTACATTTCTCACTACAGCAAATACATTTTGCAAAAACTGTACTGTCATGATTTATCACTACTCTCACTGCTTATTTATCCCACCCAATTTATCATTCACGTCATAAAATCATATCTTATTCGTTTCTACATAACTACGCTACTGGCTACATAACCTCATGGATATTGAGATACATCAAGTAGTGAGTATGTTATTCCTTACCTACTTATTTCTGATAGGTTCCCAATAACCAAACCTAATTTGGTCTTTATATATTTTATTATTATTACTATTAAATACATCAATCAACAGTCTTTACTTCAATTTCCTTTTCCGATGACTCATACACCCCCCCCCCCCTTCCAATATGAAGGTGGTATTCCACTATCATCAGATCCTCGAGACGAGATCTGAATGGGCGAAATCTAAGCAACCCTTTGTGTGAGTCGCATTATTTATCCTGGGAATCCAGTGGTTCTCAACCAGGGGGTAATCTCAGAGATTCAGGGGGGAATTGTGACCACAGATTGACAGGCTCAAACTGGCTCTAAGGCTACACAAAACGCAGCGTGCATCGGTGCGCAGTACTGTGAGGTCACGCTGGGCTTTCTCTCCGGTATGTTGTGTGTTTCTTGTGTTGGTACTTTGTTTCATACAAATTGGAATGCACCCTTCGAGGCAGACAGGTTTTTGAGAGAGAGAGAGAGAGAGAGAGAGAGAGAGAGAGAGAGAGAGAGAGAGAGAGAGAGAGAGAGAGAGAATATTTTTTCATGATATATTTATAGTGAAAGTGTGCATGTGTCAAAAGAAGTTGAAAGCCACTGCTCTAATCTGATTGTAAAAGCAAATTCTTAAAAAAAAAAAAAAGTCGTTACTTTTCGGTTGAAAATCAACCATCTACTACAGAGGCCTAATTTGATCCGACTGGGAGTGAAAGTTTACTCCTGGGTGGATTTAACTCGAACATATCTAAATTCGAGGAGTCTTCACTCTTACTTTGCTCAGTGTAAAGTAAAAGCCGCAAATGTCAGGTCGATATTAGTATATTGACAAGCGCTTTTGGGCTGAATTCATTGAAAGGTGATACTTTGGCTTGTTATCTAGGCATCACCTAGTCCGAGGTGCTACAGTAGATTCACATCAACCATGTATTTGACGTCTAGCCAATCCCTCATGACGCTCCTGATTGGCTGTTGATAAGCCAATCACAGGGCTGGAAACTCTCAGTCTCTCGAGAGAGTCCTCATAGACGTATCCCTCAGGAGGGGTGGCTCATAAATCCTGCCTATGTGAACTCTCTCGAGAGATTGAGCGTTTCCTGCCCCGTGATTGGCTTATCAACAGCCAATCAGGAGCGTCGTAAGGGACTGGCTTAGACGTCGGATGCACGGTTGATGTGAATCTACTATAGCACTGAACACCGTACGGTGAATGTATATTAGACAACTGCATGAAGATATTGTTTATTCATATAATTTGTTGACCACAATACAGAAATGGTATATCATACTTTTAACCCCCAGGGTCTAGTACAAAACAAGGCGACGCGTAGATAACAAGTCAAAAGTATCACCCACTAAAATAAAGAGGTAATCGGCGCCAATGGAACGTTAGGAACTTAAGAGAAAAAAATATATATACTTTAAAAACATGGCTTAGGAAATTCGGGTGGAAAATGAAAGAAAAATGCCTTAAAGCCTGTAAGGAAATGGCCCAACAAAAACATGTTTAACTACATGCGTAGGGATTTTGAAAAATAACTTAAGAAAGCAGAGTCTTCCATACAAATCTGCTATGGTTGCTAATGGAGTGCGTAGACCTACTATGTTATTTCGAAATGCTTTTATTTTTAACGAATGTATCAACATCACTTCAATCTGCGTCCAATACAAAGTGGTAAGGAAAGTGAAATTTGCTCTTCATTAAAATTTGTTACAAATTTACATTATACAACGTATTTATTTCAATATAAAAAATGTATTTATGTAACAACATCAAAGATTATGTACTGGTATATATAAATGATTAGAATATATCTGGGACTAAAATAGATCATAATTTTCCATGTAAACAGGAAACAACATATGGGAAAATTATAGTAAATTTCACACCTTAAGTGAATACTGTTCAACTGTACCATCTCAATGAATTTTTCTCAAACCTACCTTGCATTTCGTGAGGTCTCCGGAGTCCTTTCGTTACTGAATACCGACATATAATCAAGAGGACAAATCCCGTACTAAATTTCGGAGAGAGAGAAAATCTTTGCGCGAGTTGTTAAAGTCTTTCTCATTCGCGTGTCCTGGATTTCCATAAAAGGTATTGTTTTATGAAGTAATTAACAATGCCTCCATATCAATTTGGAATTAATGATGACAATCACCTGGATGTCATTTAAGCCCCCTCAGTAAATCTAAATGAGAAAAAAGCTCCCTTTAAGTAGCCCATGTTTCCCCTAGACTTTCCTTGTTTTTGTCCTTAGTTTTTTGTTTAATAATAATAATAATAATAATAATAATAATAATAATAATAATAAAAAAAAAGGCCGTTTCTCTCTACAGCTTATGACGTATGTGCTGACTCCTCGGCTGCTAGAGCAAAATGACTCGTATGTTGAGATGTGAATACAGTGAATGTCAAGGGAACAAATATTAAAAATCCGATCTGACCTGGAGAGCAAATCTATAATGAATGGCAAGCCTAACACAATTTCTTCCATCACAGCACTTGCACTAGTTTACTCTGCAACTAGCGTTTCAAAAACAGTGATCATGAATGTTAGATCCCACAAGTGGCCATGTGACTCGTGGGGAATCAATGAATAAATATTGTAAGTTAACGTCCAACGTCACTTAGATTTTTCAGATTCATCAATGGCTACCGACAGAAACCGACAGAACTTATAATGGATGAAATTGCATCTCAAAAATACCATTCATGATGAAACAGCTACACGACAACACTTTTGCCTTTTTATTTACAAAACGCCTAAGACAGTGTTTGCTTTGGTTGCGAGAAGGGGGATGGGGAAGGAGAAATGATCCTCGGAGATGAATTTATGATCTACGCAGTTCCAGTTATAAATACTGGTTAAGTTACTTTCCAATCCAGAATGAATAACCTTTTAACAATTTAGCTTTATAAATATATATATATATATATATATATATATATATAATATATATATATATATATATATATATATATATATATATATATATAAAGGAAGGAGAGAGAGAGAGAGAAAATTACTTCAATTACTTCTTTAGTTTCGAGTCTTACTTTTTTGGTGATGCTGTATATTCCGAAGCTCATTGCGTCGTAACCGCCTTGTGTGTATGTGCTTGAGAGAGAGAGAGAGAGAGAGAGAGAGAGAGAGAGAGAGAGAGAGAGAGAGAGAGAGAGACTTGAGCAGAACGTGTGTTAAGAGGTGGGCCAGTATGCAAATAGTTGTTTACTCTGGCAAGTGTCGTCTCGCCTTTCCTGCGTCCCTCCTCTTTGCGGCCAATGGACGCCAGTCGTATCTGATAATATAATCGAGAGCTAAGGACGGGGGACACGGAAGTCCACATACTAACCGAGAGCTGAATAGAGAAGAATGCTGCACAGTTCGTATTCATCCTCGAATAAGAGGACTATTCGATATTTAAAAGGCCACTACTGGCAATCGCATCCGCTCGGTAAAGGAATCAAAATGCAAACGAACAAGAGACATTTCAAAACTGAGAAGGCAAATATTATTATTTTTTTTTTCACGAATAAGTCTAAAAGACAATCAGCTAGATTTTACGTCTAATTTCATCGGACTCACTTGTGAAGAACTCAACTTGTGGAATACTAAGAAAAAAAATTAGTAGTTTTTGCTGACTTTTGCTTGTATATATTTACTGGAGTTCTTCTACATTGACATAAAGAAGACTAATTAATTATTTTCACTACCATCAATTCCTAATTCACTCAGTCTACGTTACTTGATACTGAAAATTGCTTGATACTTGTTTCAACACTTTTTAACATCTAATTTATATAAATATATATATATGTGTGTGTATAAATAATTATATGTTAAATGTATGTATATATACATGCATACATACATACATATACATCCATCCATACATATATATATAAATAATATTAATATAGTATATATATTATATATATATAAATATACATACATTAACATAACCATACAGGATATATATAACATAATATATAATCTTATATATATATATATAGATATATATATATATATATATGATATATATAGTAGTTTGTGACACCAATTATTCAACTTACCTAATCCAGTTGAACCTCGTAGACATCAAAAAATTGGTTGCCCGTTCCGGTACATACCTGAAGAAGAAATAGAGTATTTACCAAAGGAAGAGAAACATGAATTCATACACGTAGCTTCTTTTATTTTCCTAGGTCCAAAATTTCTGAAAATCCAGTAATCATCTATAATGAGAACAGTGTCGATACTTTATTGTATGAATTAATCAGAACCTTTCCATTACGCTGTATGATATTCCATATTCACATCCCTTTTTATAATCGCTTTGTAGAGAGAGAGAGAGAGAGAACGTAATATGATATTCCATATTCATATCCCTTTTTATAATTGCTTTGAGAGAGAGAGAGAGAGAGAGAGAGAGAGAGAGAGAGAGAGAGAGAGAGAGTACTGCTTCACACCGGTGATTAAAAATAATAGGGATAAGCAGAGAGGGAGGTGCGATTTATTCCCCCCTCTCTCTCTCTCTCTCTCTCTCTCTCACTGAGCGCATGCGCACGTATGGTTGTGGGTGTACGTGCGTGACCATTATACAACTGCATTTTATAATTATAAATTCTGTTCATGGTTAATCTTTCATGTTTTATCGTAGCTGCGGCAGCGCTCGCTGTAATTAACTCTTTTAAAAAGCAGCTTTCATTATGCTACGAGAGAAAAAATAAAAATAAAAAACTAAAGCACGCAGTGAATTAAAAAAAAATCCACCACTATCCACAATAAGAACAGGTAAGATAAAATGACAAATGATACCTTGGTATACGTTTATCATTCACGCTGAAAATTCTAGACACTGGTTAGTTTTATATCGTGACTATGTCTATACATAAATGAATGTACGAATTTCAACAGCTCGTTAAAAAAATTAAAAAAAAGGACTTATAGGGACGAAGACGTAAAATCTGGCTTAACTTGAATTTTTGGTCCTGAATAAGAACTACGTAATAGAACAGAAGAAACCGCAGGAAATAATTTTATTCGGGAACATTAATCTCGTTTCAGTTACATTCGGCTGAGACAAATGCTGTCTTACTACTGACAAAAGATTTTCGAGAAACAATTTGGTTTAATGTGCTTCAAATCTTATGCAAAACTGTGGAGCAGGGAAAGGATTAAGAGAATCAGTCTTACATAAAATAAGGGGAAAAAATGCGCCGAGGCTTCTACGACGTAATTAAACTTTCAGCCCGGGGTCGGTGGTGGCCAGTGTTGTTGGCACCTATGGCGGTGGCAGACGCACGCTCACGGCTAACTTTAACCTTAAATCAAACAAAAACTAATGAGGCTAGAGGGCTGCAATTTGGTATGTTTGATGATTGGAGGGTGGATGATCAACATACACATTTGCAGCCATCTAGCCTCGGTAGTTTTTCAGATCTGAGAATGGACAGAAAAATGCGGACGAACAGATAAATAGCCATCTCAATAGTTTTCTTTTACAGAAGGCGTGTACTAAAATTCAGTGCGTGAGCATGGTTAAAATTAAAAAAAAAAAAAAAAAAAAAAAAAAAAAAAAAAAAAAAAAAAAGTCCATACTGTATCAGCTAACAGCTGCCAAGTAAAATGAGAGCAAATTCTGATTCCATGCCTTCGTGCTAGCTATCAAAGGAAACTTAAAAAAAAAGAATATATATATATATATATATATATATAATATATATATGATATATATGAAAAATAATACTACATTTGCTTCTCATGGTCTGAAAAAGGACTAAAACATGCGAATACAATATGCATAAACATATTCACGACATAAACATACAAGCTATATACTAACCATAAAAAATATGTAGTTAAATCTGTACCACAAAGAGCAATTGGTCACAAAATAATAGTTTCTTTACTCTGGTAATTTCATTTAAAAAATCAAATCAAATAACAGAAATTAAAAAAAATTTATTCCTGCAGTGTCTGGGGTAAGGTAGCTAGCTATTTGCATGCATCAGTAGACAGAACATATGACCAAATTTTATAATAGCAATTTCATAAAACAAACATCTCTTTTACAAAGGATTCTGACTTAGTTAGCAATAAGAATTTTCAATGAAAACATGATAACTGGAATATCTTTATGCACCATATCTTAGGCTATTCCCAATTTTGTAAGGGGATAATACGATTGTAGATGATGACGTCTATGGTGAACCTTGACCCATATGTAGGATGTGTCACAAAGGTTCTGGGAACTTTATTGCATGCAGCCTTTATTACTGATGCGAAAGTTGGCTTAGAAAATAGTAGAACAATGAGCAGGTGATGCTACTCTTGTTGAAGATATCTGCGCCGCCACCTCTCTCAATATACCAATAATCATCAATAATACAAAGAATTCACCGTCATTTCCGTAAAAGGATGAAATCCAGCGGAACCAAAACGCCTGGCCAATCTCCTGCAAAGGTCACACCGTAATTTAGGCTTCTATGCATCTAATGATATATTGTGTTACCTTTTTAATCTAAGCTTTCTTTTCACAGCGCTGGAAAATGACAATACCTAATGTCACCGGAAAACTTGGTTTCCTTCAACTGAAGAACTGTTGGTTCTCATAGCACATGCTTCAGATCTCTCGTTCTACAATAATCATTAGAACAATATTCTCCCATCTGGATGCCAGAAGCCTCGCTGGTTGCTTATCTTTTAAACAAGATCAATCCGCGCGGAAGATTCCCTTTCCCAGGGATGGTAAATAAGTTTCGATCATCTCCAGATGATATGCTTGGCTAACTTCCACAAAAACTACTGCAACATTATCACCTTTAATGCCTGTAAACCAGAGCTAGTGCGCGCAAAATCCCTTTGCCGAGAATCAGCATTCTCATTCCATTAGGGTTGCGTTATCACATTACCAAGTATTAGGAGTCCATTAATCTTTACTAGAGTCTTGTGGTACGATTGAAGTCCGTTGACGATACTACCCATTAACCGCCGTGCACCACTACCATACTGTTTTCCTCATATCTATACATGTAAACCTAGTACTACATATGGTAGATGGTGCCCTAAGAATCTTTGCTCAATTCCTAATAATACTTTTAACAACGTCTGCCATAACAGAGACGCAAATATTCCCTCAGGTAATACTGCAGTGACATCCAGCTACTGTGATGTGAAAGGATGGGCGTGATGGGGAATGATGGGCCATTAGGAACCCTTAAATTTTACCTCCAGGACTTTAATGAAAACACTGGGATCAACCCCTTGTATAGGGGCAGCGGAAATTATATCCTTGAGAAGGGGGAAAATAAAGGTCACTTTCCTTCACCAAGGATTCCTCACGTTCCCACAAGAGCTACTTGACCCTGACAGATATGGGGGTCATCAGGAGGTTACAATCACGCTGGTATTTCACCTTCTTCTTTCTTCCCCCTCAGAGAAATGAGCACAGACGCATAAGAGGTTTCACATTACCCCTTCTCCTCTAAAACAGCCATTCTTGCCCCCCACCCCTTCCCCCACCACAAAATGTGATTGCATCCGAGCTAAAATATAAGTGAAATAACTGGTAGACGAGAAACTTCTTACTCCTTTCTGAACTTCCCGATGGAGTGCTCCTACACAAGAGCTTACTCGAACAACGGAAAACACCGGGGAAATAAACAGAAGTTCAAAGAACACCGAAATAAAAACAAAACACAAGGAAAAAAACCGCCCGAGGGTCTAGTCTTAGAGCATAAGAAATGGAAGCCTTTTCTCCGTTCTAAGTTTTTTTTTTTTTTTTTTAAATAGTAGTCGTATATAAGGAGACTCTGCCTCGTCGTGCAACTTTATTCAAACACGAAAACGGATTTATAGAAGTCGAAAGATTTCATATATACGGCAGTAGATAGGCACTAAAGGCAATTGTGGGCAGAGCCAGACCTTAAGTTGTTTAACGTCAAAGTAAAGCTACAGATCTGAGAAGTCAACAGGTAGCTAGTATTACCTTCTTCAAAGAAGTTGACGAAGGTAATAGACGTCTGAGTTTTCGACTTTTTCTCTGCGTTTTAGCTAGAATTCTCGAGAACGGGCGCACGCACCTCAATGAAACGAGGCAGTGATAATCACTTTGTAGCCATTCAAAAGCATTTCACACTTAGGGAAATTAGAACCATCGGAAACTTACAGGACATTTAGCAAAGCCTCAAAACTGCGTACATATTAGCGGTATCACTTCACATCGATAAATCATAACAGCAATTTATCTGAAGTTTAAAGTTACGAGTCATAGTCTAGGTCTCGCTGCTCAGATGTTGCATACGGCCAAAGTGAAGAAGATGGTGACCGAGAAAGCAATGATGATCAAGGTCAAACTTCATACCCAGTCTGTTCGAATGGAGGGGCGTTGAGTGGTATTGCTCTACTAAGTGCTCTTACATGTTCTCAACAGCAGGATTTGAATTTAAATGCATCTTTTTTTTTTGTTTATATTTGCATTTTCCTGAACCGACATTCCACTTCTGTAGAAGCCAGCTAATCAAATTAATGGATTTTTGTCTTACTATTTATGGCAGAAAAAAGTATAAATGTGTTGATATATACATATATATATATATATATATATATATATATATATATATATATATATATATATATACATACACACACACACACACACACACACACACACATATATAATTATATATATATATATATATATATATTATAGATATATATATATATATATATATATATATATGTGTGTGTGTGTGTGTATGTGTGTGTGTGGGTTGTGTATGTATGTATGTATAACTGAATCACGAAAGTTAGGAACGTGATAAATCCATAAATAAAGATATATGCCACGAAGGATACTCCGTCGTTTATTTTCCTTCGTGGCATATATCTTATACATATACGGATATATACATATACATACATACATACATATCTATATAACATATATATATATTATATATATACACACCTGGTAATCACTGTTCCTTCTTCTTGTACCTCCCTTTGCATTTCTTCATGTTAAGAAATACCTTTTTATCGTGTTTATATCTCAGTCTGATTTAATTCCTGTTATTCTTTTTAATTTGTAGCTTCGAAAATGGGACACATGGTCCTGAAACGTCAACATGAATCACATTAAAAGAATTTTGGTATCCCTCCTTTGTCCGATGATATATATATGCTATATATATATATATATATATATATATATGAGTGTGTGTGTGTGTATCTATATGTATATATAAATCTTACGACTTTACCCCTTCATAGCGGACGAAGCAGAGGAGTAGAGGACTGAGGCTTATAAGCGAATCTTCTAATATGAGTTTGCTGGCCACTTACCCCTTTTGACCTCAGGTGAAGCTGGGTCGCGTAGTGGGAGCATATCATAATGGCAAAAAAATAATTGTGAATACAGACCAGTGCAGCTACGAGAACACAACTGTCATGTATTTAAATCACTATCATGGAAAGATGAGAAGTCACATTAGTGTCTTTATTATTATTTAACATATCATAGAGCCTCTTCCATGCTGCATCTATGTACAGCGTTATGTGAATTGGAACGACGGTTCTGTCCTCTTACAAAAGGTCGTGGAATCTTCTATGGATTTAAGGGAAACCTCAGTCACTATCAATCTGTATACCTGCATGTTTTGCATATCCTTAAATCCATGGTAGAAGGTAAATGAAACCGCGACTTGGAACAAGTACTTTCGTAGTATATTCTAGATTTTCAAGTTCGCACTAAATATAAAAGAAGTTGACAGGCCTTTGTATAAAAAATCAGAAACAAAGGGCGGGGTTACAGTTTACTATCTGGGTGGCATGTTCTTTAAGCAAAAATATATATATATATATATATATATATATATATATATATATATATATCCCTAAGAAAAAGGCATAATGTGACTTCCCATGATAGTGACCTTAACACTTCACCCTCAGACTAAACTTGTGCAGTTCAAAACAATGTGGGACACCGGGTCAAGGCATTTCCGGTGGAAGTACTCTATGAAAGAGCAATGAAGGAGCGACTGACTGTGGGAGTCTGAATATACACGATTCTATGCATAAAAAACTGTAACCCATTATATAGGTGTACAAGTATACAGGAAGTGCTGTACGAAGGAACAATGGCAGCGTAGCGAAGGAGCTTGCATTATAGATATGGTGAGAATAAAATGGAATTATAGTCGGATTGTATATGTATCATGGAATATATTTTTATAAATATAACTCGCACATGGGGATACAGTCACCACCAAAGTTCTATTCCTCATTTGATTGACGTCACAACGCCCTTTCATTAATGTATGTTGTTAGAAATATATTCAAAAAAATAGCGGCAGTTAAATAGAAGATCCATAAATCTGAACATCAGAGGCGAGAAATAATTTATTCGCGATATAGAGTCTGAATACCAAACTGTTCAACGCTGTGTCATAACAACCTTCAAATTTTAACTTACCGTCTATCCATGCATATGTACCGTACGAGAGAGAGAGAGAGAGAGAGAGAGAGAGAGAGTTTAGAATTGCTAAACAGCGTGTCAACTACTGATAACTAAGCACCTACCCCTACCCCAGGGGTGGCTGACTGCCGCTGAAGTCTCCCCCGTGGCGCTGGGTAATCGAATTGTTAATTATGTCTGTTTGTGCTTGATTGGTTATCGATCCTCTGACTCTCATTGCGTATTTTTCCTCTTAGTTGAATTACTACGCTTTTTTTTTCTCTCTCTCTATCTCTTTCCATATTACTCTCATTATAATACAAATATTACTACGTAAGAAGGTCATACCACAAGGATTATGTGAGTGACAAAAAAATTCAAATAAAAAATGCACCGAAGTTTGTTCGGCGCAATCGAGAATTCTGTACAATATATAATGCTGTATGAAAATCTCAGCAACGGCTCATGAAACTTTCGGCCACGGCGCGGTGGTGGCCTGTCTTGTTGGCACCTACAGCGGTGTCAAGACTCACGATCACGGCTAATTTTAACATTAAATAGGATAAAAATGACTAAGGCTAGAGGGCTGCAATTTGGTGTATTTGATGACTGAAGGGTAGACGATAAACATATCTATTTGCAGCCTTCTAGCCTCAGGAGTTTTGAAGATCTGAGGGCGGACAGAAAAGTGCGGACGGACAGACAAATAGACATCTGCATAATTTTCTTTTATAGAAAACAAAAAATATGAACTAACTAAGGGTAAGACCTAACCAAAAACTACATTTAAAGGACAACTACTTTAAATCCTTAAAAGAAAAAAAAGAGAAAAAGTTGCACGAGATATTACGGTGAAAAAAAAAGTTCATCGAAAAGTTCGAAAAGTTCTGATCAAAGGGTTCTTTTACAATAAGTTATGATTAAGGAATTCAGATTTTTTTAAGACCAGATATTTTCCCTCACGCATTTTTTTTTTATTTGGGCATTAATGGCATAATTATGCAGTAGAATTTAGCAATGAATCACATTAAAATTTTTAAAATCGGAAATCATAAAAACTTTGTATTGAATTTTAAGTCTTGGCAAGTTGCATGAAACAAGGAGGTATAAACCCCCGTAAAATTTTCCTCAAGCATAAGAAATTCATCTATAGATTTTTCAAGTACAGAAAATCTACAGAGACAGCCCTCGGTCTCCCAAGTAAATCAAGAGAAGAGGAAAAATCTTTAATAATGTGCGTGCAAAGGACGAAAAAATTCTATCCGAACTCCCATAGGTACTTTAAAAAGTTTACTTTGAGAGAAAACTTCCGAAATTAGATTCGCACGACGGCACAGCTCCTCCGCCGCCTCTCTCTCTCTCTCTCTTGGGGTTTACTCAATTTTTATTGAGTGCCCGAATCTCTCTCCCTCTCTCTTGGTTTATTTATTTGTTATTACTCTCTCTTTCTCTCATGTTTATTTATTTGGTATTAACACTCTTGTCTCTCTGTCTCTGTCTCTCTTGGTTTATTTATTTATTAGTAACTCTTTCTCTCTCTCTGTCTCTCTCTCTCTCATGGTTTATTTATTTGTTATTAACTCTCTCTTGGTTTATTTCTTTATCATTAACTCTCTCTCTCATAGTTTATTTATTTGCTATTAACTCTCTCTCTCTCTCTCTCTCTCTCTCTCTCTTCTCATGGTTTATTTATTTGTTATTAACTCTCCCCCCTCTCTCTCTTAGTTTGTTTAATTTTAATCACACCACTAGAGCTCTCTCTCTCTCTCTCTCTCTTTCTCTCTTCTTCTCTCTTATATTTTTATATGCTATACTCATCCTTCTCTCTCTCGTCTCTCTCTCTCTCTCTCTCTCTCTCTATATCTATATGCTATTCTCTCTCTCTCTCTCCTCTCTCTCTCTCTCTCTCTCTCTCTCTCTCTCTCCGCCAGCTAAATAAATTCTTAATCAAACATGTACTCCGCTCTCACACCTGCTAATATTCCTCTCATAATTTGTGAGCTTCTCTCTCCCTCGACCTATCTGCTAATGTTGTCAACATCACCTGCGCCTAAGTCTCTCTCTCTCTCTCTCTCTCTCTCATCTGACATGATTTTCCTTGTTATGAAAAACTCAGTGAGGAACAAAATTAAAGTTCGCTTTCTTATGATGGAAGTAGAATAACATTGCATTTTATTTCAGATGATGTTGCAGTCTGTAGGTAAATAAATAGCAACAATTCACTATTATCCCCTCCAGTATAAAATTATCCATTACCACATATTATTATCGTTCTAACTATCCACCATTGGTTATATAAGGTATTTTTGACGGGAAGTAATATATATATTTCAGGTATATATGGATATAAATATATATGTGTGTGTGGCGATAATATATATATATATATATATATATATATATATATATATATATATATATAATATATATATATATACACACACATTATATAATTTTTAATTTTATATATTTACTCTGGGTCAAGAATATTACTTTTACTAAATTCTCCGTGTCTTCCGACACAATGATTGTTCCTAAGATTCACTGACTATCTTAATTAATGGCTAACGTATTCACTAATGTAATCAACTAGCGGCAAATCCCAAGAGTAATGACCACAAAGGTTCGGGTTTCTTATACTCTAAAGGTAGAACCATAATAGACGACATGGGTGGTGGTGGTGGTGGTTGGTGGTGGTGGTGGTGGGGGGGGGGGGGGGGGGGGTACGTTCTCACAAGAACACAACCCTGGTCTGCCCAACGCTTCCAATATCGTTTTAGAAAGTTGCCTAACCTCTGACTCAACTGGTTCTGTTCTATTCCACAAAACGCTGAGTAATCGAATGATATTCAACAAATTACCTTATTTAAGACTTTTTCTCAATAAAGATGTCAACTTCTTTAGATAGGTGTGTTTTAGAATCTTATAAACAAGTCTTTTTGTGTTTGTGCTTATATTACTTATCGTATTTTTTTAAAAACTATTCGTGCTTTATAAATAAGTCTTTTTGTGCTTGTGCTTATATTACTTATCGTTTTTTAAAAAACTATTCGTGCTTTATAAATAAGCCATTTTGTGTTTGTGCTTATATTACTTATTGTATTTTTAAAAACTATTCGTGCTTTTCTTTTTCCACTAATTAAGGGGTCGCTTAGAACAGACAGACAGACAGACATACATACATACATACATACATACATACATACATACATATATATTTGGGGCATGGCACGAAGTTTTATCCTTCAGCTTTTAAGCAAACATTCATTGGATGAAGTTGGTAGCCGCCATCCTGAAACGGGGTTTTCATCGGGGTTGCCCACAGAAGAAGTAACCAGCCCTCAAAATCCCCGAATTACTACGATCGAAACCCCAGTGGAAAAAGAGCGAACGTGTTACTGTCGAGGCCTGTAGTATATGCTGTCCGAAAGTAAAGGGAATGAACCTGGTGATCGTTGAATGATTATCTTACCGTATATGATAAAAATATGATTTTTCGGATCTTTCCTAGATAGTGACACCCAAGTGATTTTGTGTGTATGGTGTTTTGACGTCGCATGGAACCAGTGGTTATTCGGCAACGGGAACAACGGCTTTACGTGAATTCCGAACCACGTCGAGAGTGATGAACTTCTATCACCAGAAATACACATCTCTGACTCCTCAGTGTATATGTCCAACTTTGCGGCGTGTTTAATATAACCCCGTTGGGTAAGACCATAAAGACGTAAAGAAAAGACTGTAAATATCATCCAGATAATGACCTCCAAGCAATATTAGTCCTAGATAAAGACCAGCGAGCTTTTTTGTGGGTCACTATCTAGGAAAGATCCGATTTTTCTTCATAAGTGCCACGTTATTTCCAGTTACAACAATTAGCAATAACGGGTGACTTACTGACGATTACGACGCCAATACAACTAATGAAAAATTGTTGATTAATAAACAATAACTGTTAAGAGTATGGAAAAAATACCACACTTCAATGCAGCTTTAATCAGCCTCAAAATATCTGGACGACACTTTTGAAGTATATATAATTAACCCATCATGAAATTTTAAATTTGTAAATTTACAGCGAATACCGCGACTGCTACAAGTTCCATGATTTGGCGTTTTAAGATTTGGTTACTCTAAAGCGTACCTTCCATTAATTTTGAACACTTCGGGAGAAGTTACTGACAATTTCAATAACTCTTATATCGTTGCAGACAGTTAAAGATAAAAAATACATAGATACCACTACAATGACACAAAAGAATGTAAGTGATAAAATAAGGAGAGTATGAATCAGAAAGAGGTTCGCGTAAATAAAATGTTAGCTTCTTATTATAATCAAATTGCTGTTCACACAAGGCACATGAGTATGTATGTATGTATGTATGCATGTATGTATGTATGTATGTACGTATGTATATATATATATATATATATATATATATATATGTATATATACATATATATGTGTGTAAATAATATATATATATATATATATATATATATATATATATATATATAGGTGTGTGTGTGTGTGTACTATATATATATATATATATATATATATATATATATATATATACATATGTGTGTGTGTGTGTGTGTGTCGTGTGTGTGTGTCTGTGTGTGTGTGCAATGCATGTGTAACTAATGTGTGACTGAGAGTTTATGTGTAGGTGTGCGCGCACGCGAGAGTGTCTGCGTATAACTTCCATCATCATAGGATTAACAATGTCGTAGAAAATATAAACCTGACAATACCTTAAAGGCGAAAGATCGTGTACGCCACCATTGTTTCACTTTCCTCGTGACCATTTACTGTACAAACAGACACACATAATATATATATATATATATATATATATATATATATACCCAACATATATGTATGTATGTATGTGTATATATATATTATATATATATATATATTATATATAATATATATATATATATATATACACATATGAATTTTTTACATTATCGTGATTCACATACACGCATTAAGCTACAAATATCCTTTAATATGCAATTCGCTCTACCTCGGAATTTAATATATTTTCATATATGTTACCCGAAGGGGAATTTCTTAGTAGATAATAATTTCGCCCTCTCATGGGTTCGAACCAGCGCCCAGCGGACACACACACATGTATATATATGTATATATATATATATATAGATAGATAGATATATATATATATATTAGAGAAATCGAGGAATTAAATCACTCTGCCTGTCAGAATACCCGTTCACGGCTTACATTTATTGAAGAGCAGACATTCTTTCACGACATTTGAAAACATATTAATACTGGTATAACATAGTTTGGGTTGGATTCCAGTAATCAACGTAAACTAAGATAACGGTACCGACACACAAATGACGCACAAGTCCACATGCTCGCACATACAAGCAGGAGCAGGAGGGGCAACAGATTATTATGTCACATTCGGTCAATTAGCAAGGGAAAGCTTTAGTTGTGTACATAGCTAATAGATTACGAGAGAGAGAGAGAGAGAGAGAGAGAGAGAAGAGAGAGAGAGAAATATTATCATCCTGACTATTCTCTCTGTTCTAATAATAATAATAATGGATTTTATTTTTAGCTCAAGGCCATATACATGGACTATACAAAGAATAGACAATAACATACACAATCTTGATACTACATAAGACAACATGATAAACAAAAAGGATTAATCGGCAATATCCACACTTGCTCAAGTAGTATAAAAGACTGTCATGAAAATAAAGGTAATAATTAACTAATAATACTGAGAATAGTTCAAACAAATGAGAGAAAGCTTTTTACCTTCCATACATCCCTCGACCAATAGTGACCTTCTGAAGTGGCTCCGAAACAAACTAATTTTTCCTGAACATAAGCAGCTGCCACTGAGGTTTCTTTGGACTAGCTCGAATGACTGATGAGAAAACAAAAAAACCAGATTCGGTTTCGGCTAATCCAGTGGAGTTGTATAAAAACGAGACCGCGGGCCGTCGAATCATAATCTAGTGTCACGTCTGTTACATTAGGCCTCTGTCTAACGTTACATGGGGTATTAACGACAGGGAGTCAAGAGGCAAACAGGGATTTCGAATATTAAACCGTGTAGGCCTTGAACACCTTAGGCCTAATACAATGAGGAGCAAATTTGCATAACATACATCTATATGGAAATGGATTAGTTTACAATTATGAAGATGCCGTTACACTATTACTGGGAATATGATATGAATGGCTGGAATTGTGGGCACTTCTCGGTCTCGTGAATACAACTACATGATATTACTTCATTTGACACAAGCAAACTCCCAACATATTTTACTCATCTTTTTCATGCACGCTCTCATCCATAATTTCACCACACGCTGCTTTTATTACTCTTCCCAACCTCCATTTGCAAAAAGAAACCCTGCTGATTGATTCTATGACCTCATCCTTTAACTTTGCAAACTCCTGCGAAACTCCTTTCCGCTCCCCTCACTTTTTGTCAAAATCACTTGTCTCGATTACATTTCCTGCCCACTTTTCAACAGTTTCTAATTACGCTGGAGCTTTAACCTATTTCATATTCACTTCAATCATAAAATAATTATATGGAAGTCCAGTCTCCCCTGTTCTCAATCCGCTGTTCCGTCCAATCTGGAATACTAGGTAATTTAAAGAATGCTTTTCGTTACAATTGCATGCCAGAAAAATCAAGCCCCTTTCCAAAAATATTTCTTTGTGTCCCTCTTCATTCTCCTTCATTCCAGGAAATTCCATATCTACTGGCAAAGCTATCTTTGACTCCATCACCTAGCATCACCACCATCTTCCCAACACAATCAAACGTTGACTCTCTCTTTCACTCTTATTTTTATCCTTTCCTAAGCCAAGTGCTATAGCAACTTCTACACTTTTCCTACAATTCTTTTAACAACAACAATTCTTCTAACAACAATCAGGCCCTACCCATTTCTCTAGCCCTGCATCTTTCAGCCATCACAGGCAGTCATTTGTTTATCCTTTCCAGTTCTGCTCGCTCTGCCCTTCCAGACTTCTCTCCCTAAATGGCGTAACTTCCAGTTCTCTCTCCTTTAGCACATCTTACTTCAGTTCTGTAACGCATCCGTTCCAATTCAGAACTCTGAGACCTCGAATGAAATATATGCGCTTTGTAAAGTATAAATCAGCTTCAGAAGAACACTAAAATAAGACGCAACGTGAGAATATCAACGAGATGAGACCATGGCCTTGTTGACCTTTTGGTACAAGTATCACTTTGAATTTCAAAACGCCATAAAACATTTCCGTTTTTTTTTTCCACAACATATTATTCTTCATTGCAACTAATAAGAAGGTCTGACGAGCAAGTTCTGTTTTCACTTTTATAATCCCTCGTTCCTTTTCCTTTGCCAATAAGCTTGTAATTTCACCTCTTGCCATGTGCATATATTACCTACAGTGAAATCATTTCTAGGCCCTTTGTCAAGTACTCTTTCCATTTATTCGCCAAGAAGGCACGTCACCCGTTTATTACAGTTGATATCTCATTAATAGGACCCCAAAACAAAAGGCAAATAATATGTACTATGCTCCACAAATATTTTAGTCTCATTTATTTTAAAATGCATACACTAACCTCTACCGTATTCATTTCCCCATCTTTTCTAAGTGTTTAATAAGTCATGAACTCTCTCTCTCTCTCTCTCTCTCTCTCTCTCTCTCTCTCTCTCTCTCTCTCTCTCTCTCTCTTTTCTCTGAATACTTATGAATGAAGTTCCACAGAATACGCTTAGGTTATTTTATTGCCTTCCTGGGATTTTTCCCATATTACACACACTTCTCAGTAACATAGTATATTTCAAAGCAACCCGTTTGTACCAGAACGGATAAATAATATAATATGTGACAATGTAATATGGACTATTAGACAGAGAGCTATCTGTATCACTCGTCTTCTTTTGTTGAACTGAATATACAGAATTGAGGCCAAAGGGAAATTTACAGTAAAGGGTTTGAAAGGTGTAACAGGAGGCAAACCTTGCAGTTGTACTATGAATCAATTGTTAGGAAAGGGTGGAAAGTAAGATGGAGGATATAGAATATAAAAGGAGTTACAGTAAAAGGAACAAAAGGGATTGCGGCTAGGGGGCCGAAGGCACACTGCAAAGAACCTTATGTAATGCCTACAGTGCACCGCATGCACCTGCACTGATAGCACTCGCCCCTTACGGGAGTCTTCCTTTGTATATCCAATGATCCGGTAGATACGAACAAAATTATGATAAAGTTGACACATACACATAAGAATTTGATTATACATGTGTGAGCACATCTCTACATACATTCATAGGTATAGTGCCTAACAGGAAAACATTTCGATAGCTGTACCAGACCATAGTGTGAAAACTTAATTTAGGAGATATTTTCTTAACTGATGAAAAACAAAGGGAAAATTCCAGTAGATTACAGTGAAGAAACTGCTTGAGATATTAAGTTGAAGACGAGAATTCCCATTTTATTTCGGGTGGGGGAAACGGGTATCATTTATAGTACGCTAGAAAACTCATATAATGAACGGATAATGGAAAAATCAACGTCATAAATAAAAACAAACGAAATAACACAAGTGGAAAATGACTGACTTTTTATCTTTTTACCACCACCACAAATCCACAGAAATGGAAAAAAAATTTACAAACAATATAATATATATAATATATATAGATATATATATATATATATATATATATACATATATATATATATATATATATATATATATATATATATATATATATATATATATATATATAAGCACCGTTAAGCCTTCCACGAAAAGGAGTTGCTGCATGGTGGGTAAAAAATTACAAAACAACAAAAATAGTAAGATTTTTAAAAATACGACCAAACAACAATTTTTAAAGAACGAAGGGGTTGCTGGGCAAACAAATATTCGTTACGGAGTCCTGTAACTGATTGTAAACACACAAATAAAGAGATATAACAATGACACATTAATAATAGCGACGAAATCACTCAAACATTAAGCACTATACTTGAAAACTAAATTACTTCATAATTGGAAAACTAATTAGATTCCTAGGAAGGTAACTATTCCTTTGTTTATATAAGCTCCTATGATACCTTACTATTTCAGATTAAATACCTCAGTGTATATATATATATATATATATATATATATATATATATATATATATATATATATACTTGCAAATATAGCAACTACTTCTACAATAACAATGCTTTTATGTAAACGATCAGCGAGTATTCAAGCTTACATGAGTACATATGCAATACTACATATTACGTCCGTAAGCTGGCGGTCATATTACGCTACGTATACATGTACGCTTTTGCAATTGAACATGACGTGCGAACGAATAATCAACAGACATATGCGCGCTGCACATTTACTGACGCATGTATACCATAGATAGAGGGGGGAGTTCATCTATAAGGGCGGCGTGATTAAACCAATCCTGGAACAAAGCACTTTAACCTACGACCTTTCAAAGCATCGACGTTATCCTCCGGAGTTCATCAGAGCGGCGGACATAACAAAGGAATAAATGCAGACGCTATGAGAAAATAAAAACTGATAAATAACAGGTACATAATCGGCTTAACACAATGCAGAATTTGAATAAAGGCTTGGGAAGAGAGAATTCCTTTTATTATTTCTTTCTTGAAGCCTCTGAGCTTATTGTTCGAAAGCTGAATGTTGAAATTGAACATTGCTTATTCATAAGGACATATGTTAATTCAATTGTATTCCACATAGGAAAATGTGGGATACAATTGAACACACATATATATATGTGTGTGTGTGTTGTGTGCGCGCGCGAGTTATTTCGCTGTTCAGCTGATAGCACGGTCGCCTCATCCACAAGAGCCCTCAGTAAGACCCCAGGGGGGCACTGGCAATTTAGGAACGTTCATTTAAAACTCATTCTGTCTCAGTTACTCTGAGCAGCAAATGAATCACCTGACATTAGTCGACTGTGGGTTCAGCTCGGGCGAAGAAAGTGTTTCTGCGTTTGTGTGTGTATATATTATAAATATAAGAATTTCCACTACATCATGCCTTCAACATGCATCACAAGCTTGATTCCCAGAAGGTACTATCGGCCCACGCGTCGAGAATAATGCAACACTGATACCTCAGTTATATCTATTTCTAGCCTTATTACGGACAAAGGCCACGAATACCACCCACTCAACTGTAAAAATTTAAAAAATACAATGAATAATCCCATAGAACGACATGAAAATGAAGCAATTGTGCGAATTTCAATTAATGGATCATTTGAGAGGAATCTATCTTAATTAGCCAATAGATAATGAGGAAAAGTGAATGACTCAGAGTTTACCGTAAGGTACAATTAAGTGAATACAATACTCTGTATTTAGAAACTCGAAGCCGACTAGTGTTCCTTATTGCAATACTACTGTGCAGAGAATTCACACCAATCAACGCTGCTAATAATCAGTTAGGGTAAAGCGTTCTCAAAGTATTTCAACAATAATAATAATCACTTATGGTAAACTTCTTCTGAAAAAAAGTCCAATTAATGACAAAGCCAGTGAAAATTAACATATCAAGACCAAATAACTGAAATGTAACCCAATAACGGTAATAATTACTGAAAATAACATTGAATTCCAAAGGAAGCAAACCTGTTCGAAATTAATAACACATGCAACATTTACCTTAAGTGGCGCCTCAAGATACACCAAAACTGTCACTCAAAGATCACGTTAGCAGCAACGAACCAGTAATTTTTAGGTTTTGTTTATTTGGTGTTTTGACGTTGCATGGAACCAGTGGTTATTCAGCAACGGGACCAACGGCTTTACGTGACTTCCGAACCACGTCCAGAGCGAACTTCTATCACCAGAAAAACACATCTCTCACATCTCAATGGAATGCCCGTGAATCAAAATCGCGAGGCCAACACCATACCGATCACGCCATTGAGGCGCGTAATTTTTAGGTGACCGCCGTAAAGCGAGACAAGTCCGTGAAAAAAAAAAAACTTAAAAAGCGAACAACTGACGCTAATATGAATCTCCATATCCATTACATTATGAAGTACTATTAATTAATCATGAAATACACCTTCAAGCTAAGCACTGGAACACCTTCGGCCATTAGGTCCTTAAGAAAAAAAAAAGAGGGAACCGGAGTGGTTGAATGTAGATATAGTGATCCAGAAACAGAATGAGATTAAGTACACGAAACGGGGAGAAACGAGAAACGTGTAAGTTAAATCCTAAATTGTATCTGACACAAATAAAACTACCTATTATATAGCAGACATGCTTTCTCGTTGATGCAGAGAAAGACCAAAACCAACTTTAAATCCATATACTTTAAATCCATATAAGATAAATAAATAGATATATAACTGGATCATATGATGATACAAAGATACAAAAGTTAATGATACGCCGAAGTTTCTTCGGCGCAATCGAGTTTTCTGTACAACGTATAATGCTGTATGAAACTCTCAGTTGCACCCCCATGAAACTTTCAGCCACTGCCCGGTGGTGGCCTATGTTGTTGGCACTATAGCGGCGCCAGACGCACGATCAAGGCTTAAGTAAAATAAAAACTGCTGAGGCTAGGGGGCTGCAATTTGATATGTTTTGATGATTGGGGGTAGGATGATCACCATACCAATTTGCAGCCCTTCAGCCTCGGTAGCTTTCAAGATATGACGGCGGGCAGAGAACGTGCAGGACAGACATAGCCATCTCAATAGTTTTCTTTTACAATAAACTAAAAACCTAACACGTCTAACACATTATACTAAGTGTAACTAACAGTCATGAAAATAAGCACTGACGGGCTTCAGCTATCTCTTCTTTCACTGAGCACTAACAGAAAACTAAATATCTTACACTGAGCACTAACAGAAAACTAAATATCTTACACTGAGCACTAACAGAAAACTAAATATCTTACACTGAGCACTAACAGAAAACTAAATATCTTACACTTCGTACGAAAACTAAATATCTTACACTGAGCACTAACAGAAAACTAAATAAGGAGTTGGGAAGACGATTTCTTGGGCTTGAAAAAAAAAAAAAAAAAAAAAAAAATTTGACTAGCCAATAGCAACTTTTCACCAGCTTCCGTTTCTTCCGTTTTTGTTCATTGCTTATGCCCAAGCTTAGACATCTTCAAAGAAGCTTATTCTGAATTTGGGGAGCACTTGAAGAGCGGTAGTTGATATAACAAAAGTTTTTATTAATATTTTTTCAAACAGGAAATGTGATACGCCAAGCATCTAATAGCCTCAAGAAGTGTTCAGAAAGGGAAAGTAATAAAAATCCTCGATTGAAAGTTATTTGGGTTATATTTCACACTAAATCTGTTTGTGTGTTTGCTACAGAATAAATAGTCCAGAGAAACGCTAGTCCAGAAAAACGCAAAAGCTATTTTCGTTATGGAATCAATATTTACCAGTGAAAAAATGGAGTAAATTCATTCACATGATTTAGTATGGTTTATGAGAGAGAGAGAAAAGCTAACCATGTTGCCAATCCGCCAACTTCATACACATTTCTGAGCTCCGAGAGAAAAGGGGTTAATGATTGCCGCACGTCAAACAGGCAGTAGTCAGAGAAGCAAATGAAAGGGAAAATATCGCACATCATTAACAGCAACACCCAATGTCCCAAGAGGCGCGTGTCTCAGCGCAATTCCGAGCAACGATTTTCGTCGTTGCTTCACCAAACTCGATAAAATCGTTGCAAGCTTTCATGAGATCGTTTCTCAAATTGCGGCACAGCGCGCCAATATGGAAATGGCCCAAAACAATGTCACGTGATCAGCACTGAGTCATGAAATATGAAGTTACCTCTCCGTTGAGGTTTACATAATCGTTATTATTCCACTCTGGGGTGATCTGGTGCTATCGTAATTTAAAGAAAACGGTCACTGGAATCGATATGCCCCAGTCTACGTCAGCTCCAAAGGCTGTGAGGAAAAGTTCGTTCCCGTTTAACAATGCGCTCTTTTGGGAACGATTCACTTCACATTTCCTGACCTGAAATTATGCTTGTTTCCGATACTGAGGATTAAGTGCAGAAAATGCAGTTTTCGTGAAGATTTTCGTCATCTCAAGAAGATGACTGCGTTGATACGTGCTATCTGCGAACACAGAAAGCATTTCTTAATGTCTCCGTAATCAATACCAATAGCTTCATAATACGTAAACATGCGCGCAAAGGTTAAGTATATCTTAGTTTCACCAGACCACTGAGCTGATCAACAGCTCTTCTAGGCCTGGTCCGAAGGATCAAGAATTTTACTGAAGTGGCCGGGAACCAATTGATTACTTAGCGACGGGACCTACAGCTTACTGTGGGAATCAAACCACATTATATCGAGAAATGAATTTCTAATCTACAGAAATAACTTCCTCTGGTTCCTCACTGGCAGCAGAGGGGAGCGAACTCGGGCTACTAGATTGATAGGCGAGTACACAACCCACTCGCCCACTGAGGAACTAACATGAGTGCAAATTCAGCATATACGACCACCTATGTCAATATAAACATTTGGAATAAATACTAGCTAATAAAAAAAAATCACAGTACTAAAAGCAATTCTGAAAAACAAAGCGTACTATTTGTGGAGCTCAGAACGACGGTCGAACACTGATCATTAAGCGTGCTATGAAGTTAATAACACCATCACAGCAGTATACCCATCTACATATGCCGACTCCAATGCATTTTCGATATTTTCCATCCAATCAAAAGATGCAAAATGACTAGTAATGGCTACCAGTGACCAACTGTGTTTTGTGAGAAAAACGTTTGTGACTGGAATCGTTTATTGTAGATTACTGAAAATCACATGAAATTTGGCGTGTGTTACAGAAAGAGTTTGATTTTTATCCAAAGTTTTGCTGTGCCGTTTCATATGCTGGGAGATTCCGAATATTAAATTAAAAATAAAGAAGCTGTATTTACGGCGTTGGAGGCTATGTATTTGATGCCATTCAAGGTTTCAAATAATCGACAACAAAGCTTTTGTTGACAGTCCATTCGTAAGCTCTGACCTTAGATACCAGGCGTTCCCGAGGGTAGTATTCTGGACCATTCTTGTTTTTAGTTTTAGTCTTTGACACTGATTATCATTGACCTTGGGATATGATAGATTATGCAATGAAACCTTTGGCAAATACTCGCTCTCTCAAAGTGCGAATGAAGTAGATGTTCGCCAACAGAGATTTAGAATGTATAAGTGGTTTAGTAATTTTTGAGTATGAGGATAAACTACAAACTTAAGAATTTATTGATTAGTCGATCTCGTGTCATAAGAATTTATTGATTAGTCGATCTCGTGTCATACTCTCATTTCTTATGTCGCTACATAGACGATATAGCAATAATACAGCATACTGAACAGTGGATGATACAATGTCTTATATTCATAAAGCTTTCTCTTCCATAGCACATAAAACTAGATCACATACGCCAAGAAAATTTGGTATTAATGACAATGTTTCCTATTGCTACAGACATGATGCTACTAGTGCTGCGTGCTTCAAATCTTTTACTTTGCCATTAATGGAATCTTGCTATCCTATTGTTTGTTTGTCTGTTTGCAGGGTGTTTTACGTTGCATGGAATCAGTGGTTATTCAGCAACGGGACCAACAGCTTTACGTGACTTCCGAACCAGGCCACGTCGAAAGTGAATTTCTATCGCCAGAAATACACATCTTTCATTTTTATATGGAATGCCCGAGAATCGAACTCGCTGCCACCGAAGTGGCACGCCAAATCATACCGACCACGCCAGCTTTCCTATTTGGATATCTGTAGCCTCCGAAGACCTTTGCCTTATCGTCGAAAATTGCTGTAAGTGGTTAATTTCTTTTTCCAAACAACAGTTATTTTGATCTGACAACCGACGAGAGGTATATATACTATGCGATCATCCTTTATAAATGATACATCAACGAAAGCTTGGCATTTCATCTTTAGTGCCTTCACCTTAAGATTTGGTTTCTTATACTCGTTTTGCATCCGGTATGCAACCACGTTCTACTGGCACCACGATGTCACACTGCAAAGTACCATAAGCCTTTTATATCTCGTACCACACAGTTACGAAACAAACTTCCTAGCAGCATTATGGCATTTCAGAGTGCCACGAACCATTGTCTAAATTTCTTGATTTTCAGCAAATGTTTACGTCCACATGTTTTGGTTATTTGTTTCTCTCTGCTGGATTTCTTATCATTATCTGTTTTTTTCCGTTCCATGGAACTAGCGGTTATTCAGCAAGGGACCAACGGCTTTACGTGACTTCCGAACCACGTCGAGAGTGAACTTCTATCACCAGAAATACATATCTCTCACTCCTCAATGGAATGGCCGAGAATCGAACTTGCGACCACCGAGGTGGGATATTCTTCGACTTTTCTTTGGAAAGTTCTCTTACACACAGAAAGACCAGTCATAGCTGAAAATCTATATCTTAAGTGAGTCTGGCGTTCAAAGACCTCTTAATATGCCATTGCATTTCACACCTTTCCCCTATTTTATTAGTTCATACAACCAAAAATCAAGCAGCCTAGTCCTAGTAAGTTTGGTAATGGGTAATGGAAGAAATTTACTCAACCTCTCAAGCTTTTGAAGGTTCGCGGGAAAAGACGGCAATCTATAGCAGTGAGAGAGTCAAAAGAGGTGTAGTTTATACGATATTTTCGTAAAATAATAACAAATAGTACACTGTAAATGAGAGAGAGAGAGAGAGAGAGAGAGAGAAGGAAGAGAGAGAGAGAAGAGAGAGAGAGAGAGAGAGAGTTGATTTAAGAACCTTATACTATCCACATTATACCCAGCAAATTAACAATGCTAAATGATGAGAGAGAGAGAGAGAGAGAGAGAGAGAGAGAGAGAGAGAGAGAGAGTTGATTTAAGAACCTTATACTATCCACATAATTCACAATAAGTACTATGTTCGTAAAATGTCGTATCTTTATACCCAGCAAATTAACAATGCTAAATTATGAGAGAGAGAGAGAGGAGAGAGAGAGAGAGAGAGAGAGAGAGAGAGAGAGAGAGAGAGAGAGAGAGGATTATGCTTACTTACATCTCATAATGAAAGAGAATTATGTTCACCTTGACCTTATGATGAACACAGGTGCAGTGGAATAAAAAACAGAGACGCACGAAAGCCCTTCAAAGAGAGGTTCCAAAACAGCCGGATGAAAAGAACGCAAACTTTCAAGCGACAGAATAAGCAGACCTAAACACAAAGACGTGAATGCTGCCACATCCATTTGCCTTTGCATCTACCAAAGGTCACTGACACCGAGTGCTTCAGTTCATTGCATTTGCAAGAACGAATGCTTCGGGGAAGATACAGAAGGATAACGAACACGCACGAACAGTGGCAATAAAACGAGAGAGGGTCACCGTACCAATTCAAACAGTTAACAAATAAGTGTAAGGTATTACACAAACTATAGACAAAATCCAAAGTACAATGTTGCAAACTAAACTATATTCATTCTAGTTATGACTGATATTATCTTTTTTCCTTTCTTTCTTTCTTTTGCCCCAACACCCTCATAACTAAACAGAGCACTTTTCTGTAACAAGCCTAATTCGAGGTTTGTCATCCAGTTCTTTCCCACTTGTCAATAATATTATTATCGTCATTATCCCAAGCCAAGCTGCAAACCAATTTGGAAAGACGAAAAAATCTATAAGCCCATGGCCACCAACTGAAAATCAGCCGAAAATAGAAGAGGATATTGAGAAATAAAGAAAAGAAACAAATAAAGAGAAAGTTAATAAATGAAGGAAAAAAATGGTATGAATAACAACAAATACGGCTGATAAAGAAAATCATAAGACATCTGACAATTAACTTTGCGACGTGTTTGGACCCTCTGAAGTTCCGCTGATTGAACTGCAGGGTTAGGAAGGTCGTTCCACAATTAGGCGCCTCGAAAGGAATAAAATTCTAGAGTTGAATATAGAATTAAGGCCAAAGGCCAAGCACTGGGACCTTTATAGGTCATTCAGCGCTGAAACGGAAATTGACAGCAAAAGATTTGAAAGGTGGAACAAGGAGGAAAACTTTGCAGTTGCACTATGAATCAACTGTTAAGAAAGGGGGAAAGTAAGATGGAAGAAAGAGAATATGAACGGAGGTGCAGTAAAAAGAACGAAAAGGGTTGCAGCTAGGGACCGAAGGAACGCCGCTAATAAACTAAAGTAATGCCTACAGTGCACCGCATGAGGTGCACTGACGGCACAAGCTCCTTATGGGATAAAACTCTGTAAAACTGTTTGTTTTTGAACCTCACAGAAGACAAGGCAAGACTATAAGCTTAACTGCCTATATAATAATAAGATGATCTGAATGCAGAGGATGACCTGAATGATGGAATATCTTACACAATAGGGCCAAACAACTAAGTAACAAAGGCGTCCTGGGATAAGTACCCAAATCAGGGATAAGAAATCCGACAGAACAAAGAAGAATGAAAGAATCAAAACATTCCCCGCAGGACATTGAGGTCTCCATCAATCTTAAAGGACTTGAAAAAGCATACAGATTATTATTATGTGCAACTGAAAAGGAGATGGACAGGATATGCTTCTCAAAAGGGAATTTTCTGTTGGACTTCTTAAATTTTAAGTGAACCGCATGCAGCTAAGGGGACAATGTCAATGAAGAGATCTGGGGAATAAAACGTCCTATCTAGACCTGCTAAAAAGGTTAAGGTTTAGTCTCATTCCTATCATTTGTACCACGCACTACATATAGCAAAATATAAACCAAGAGATACAATTTGAAAACTGAAGCAAAACAATTCCAGATTTAAACAAAAGAAATTAAGTACAATATGTGTACTGGTTATAAGAAAAATGTTTACACTGATTTTGATATTTCGTCGGATAAACAAAATGGGACGAAGAATATACGAGTTTTAATTAATATGCAGCTTTCAGCCTCCACAAATTTCCGCGTTACGTATGAAAAGGAAATAGAAGTATTTCTTCGTTTTATCCTTCATCCTCTGCATTTTTGAAACCCTTAATCATAATTTTCATTATACATACTAAGTCGCGTAAGAGTGAAAACATCGATGTATTGAACACTTAAATAATAATCTATGCATACACAGAATACTTTCTCACAAACAGAATGCAGAAAAACGTAATGTAAAAAAATACAATGAAAACCAAGCTATGGGGCGGTTTGACCCCCCCCCCCCCTCCTCTCTCTCTCTCTCTCTCTCTTTCTCTCTCTACAATTTCTGCCCGTCACTCAGTGAGTGCTGGAATGATGTGAATCCGAAATGATTTTCAGGGTGAAATAAAAAGCATCGAAGAGAAGACAGAATTAAGCTTAATAAACTTATCAAGTTTAAGGAGAAATTAAGAATGAAGTCCGTTACTCAATTCTATCACAAACTCCGCCAACATGTAGTTTTAACGAACTGCTTTGAAAGAATTCTCTGTTTTCCAGCTGCACTTTTAACGCAATAAATAACAGAAAGTTTTGTCCAAATAAATCGGAAAGAAGATTATGCTTCAGGAAGTTTCTCTTCCAACGTATTATTTT